>NC_063355.1:39096268-39132195 GCF_021869965.1 Rhincodon typus | reverse complement strand
AGACAACAAGGTGCAGGGCTGGATGAACACAGCAGGCCAAGCAGCATCATAGGAGCAGAGAGGCTGACGTTTCGGGCCTAGACCCTTCATCAGAAAAGGGGGAGGGGAAGGGGGTTTTGAAATAAATAGGGAGAGAGTGGGAGGCGGATAGAAGAGGGATAGAGGAGAGGATAGGTGGAGAGGAAACAAACAGGTCGAAGAGGCGGGGATGGGGCCAGGAAAGGTGAGTGTAGGTAGGGAGTTAGGAAATCCCTTCTGTTCTCCGAGGATTTCAAAAATCCTAGGGATAATGTCCCAAGTGTGCACTAATTATGAAGAATCCATCCTGTTTCCTTGACTATCAAACAGTCTTTGGACAATCTGCCTGAAACTATTCCTCTTTGTGGCAAGAAATTAATTATGTTTTGTTTTAGCAGGTGATGGACCAAATTTGGATGTAATGGTGAGAAAGGGGTGGATTTAGTGCTTTTTTTTCAAAATTCTCAGGGCAATACTGCATCATTTCACTCAGGCAATGGGCATCAGAATCTACCTCACATTGTGTCTTTTAACTACCAAAGGATTGGGCCTGAGGTATTTTCTCCCTTAATGCCCCTTAGTGCCTAGGGATACGTAGGTTAGGTAGGATTAGTGAGGATTGATGGAGGGATAGGGCTGGGTGCGGTCGGGGTGCTCTTCGGAGGGTTGGTGTGGGCTCAGTGGGCCCCATGGCCTCTTTCCACACTGTAGGGAATCTATGATTCTATGATAATATTTGATAACTAATTCTCCTACCCCTCTGAAAAAACATGGCAATGGTTTTCAATGTCATGTGCAAACTCTAAAGTGCTGCTGTGTTTTAAGGTGCTGCAGCCTGGAGCAATTCTCACCAGCCCCAGCTCGCCCATGCCGCGTTGCACATTTGCATTCAATCATGAACTGGTTCAAGAGCTAATGCAGTAACACCAAGTTGGAGTGTAATGCGGTGTGCTTTATGGCCAGCTACCTTCCATTTTGGGAAGATGTAGCTTGGTCGCATGACGTTGTGTTCCATCCATTCACCAATAACACCAATGGTAACTTCTAGGTGCGTACGTTCCTTCTGCTACAGCCATGTCCTGAATTGTAGGCTGACACAAGCACTAGTTCTGGTGGATGCAAACACAAGCTAAAACCGTTCAGGGATTGTGACTGCGCTAATCCCATGTGCCGGCTGAAAGGTAATCCTTCACTAAATGAGGGATTTCATTGTTCGATGTGCCCTCCATATATTGAATTGCATGGAGTTGCCCATTCTATAATGTGTTTCATAGAACATCGAACATAGAACATTACAGCGCAGTACAGGCCCTTCGGCCCTTTCTCAGCAGCAGAGGGAGAGGCGACAGCGAGGACCAGGGGGCTGCCGGGAAGGTAAGCTTTCCCTCTTAAAAGGACTTACCTCGAGCGTCAGCGGCCTTCATTTTTCAGCATCAGAGGGAGAGGCGACAGCGAGGACCAGGGGGCTGCCGGGAATATATTTGGGCAGCGGCTGAACCCGAGACACTAAACGTGTAGTGTCTCCCACCCGCCCTCCTCCTCTAACCAAAAAAAAGGACTCTGTGGTGTGTTGGTAAGGTAAGGTTTTTATACTTTTTCTATTTCTTCTGTATTGTGTAATTGGTTAAAAATTTACTTACTTTTATTTATTTATTTATTAATTGGTTATTTGAAAGGACCATAGCAGAGAAGTATTAGAAAGTATTTAACTCATAAATTGAGATAAAGTAATTAACTAAGTAGAGATGGCTGGGCAGGTGATGTGCTGTAGCTGTATGATGTGGGAGCTGGCTGATCCCATTGTGAACGGCAGTGACCACATCTGCAGCAAGTGTTGGTTGCTGGAAGAACTCCGGCTCAGAGTTGAAGATCTGGAATCTGAGCTTCAAACACTGCGGCACATCTGGGAGGGGGAGAGTTACCTGGACGCTTTGTTTCAGGAGGCAGTCACACCTGGTAGATTAAGTAATTCAAATTCAGTTAGTGATCAGGGACAACAGAGTGTGACTGCAAGGGGGGCAGGTAGGGGGATCCTGAGTTCAGGAGTGGAGGAGCCTCAGCTTTTGACCTTATCCAATAGGTACGAGATAGTTGCTCCCTGTGTGGATGAGGAAAAGGGCTGCGGGGAGGATGAGCCAGCTCACCGCGGCACCATGGTGCAGAAGGCCATTCAAGAGGGGGGAGTAAAAAGACAAGTGGTAGCTATAGGGGATTCTATAGTTAGGGGGATAGATAGTATCCTTTGCAAGCCGGATCGGGAGTCCCGCATGGTGTGTTGCCTGCCCAGTGCCAGGGTGCAGGACATCTCTGACCGGCTTGAAAGGATATTGGAGCGGGAGGGGGAGGATCCAGTTGTTGTGGTCCACGTTGGGACTAACAACATAGGCAAGGCTAGGATGGAGGACCTGTTTGGGGATTATCAAGCACTAGGAACAAAATTAAGGAACAGGTCCTCGAGGGTCATAATCTCCGGATTACTGCCCGAGCCACGTGCAAATTGGCTTAGGGATAAGAAAATTAGGGAAGTAAACACATGGCTAAGGGAGTGGTGTGGGAAAGAGGGGTTCCATTTCATGGGGCATTGGCATCAGTTTTGGAACCGGAGGGATCTGTACCGATGGGATGGTTTCCACCTGAACCGATCTGGAACCAGTGTTCTTGCGAAAAGGATAAATAGGGTGGTCACTAGGACTTTAAACTAGTGAGCTGGGGGGAAGGGAAAGGGAAAACGACAGGGAGTATGATGGTAAATAAAAAGGTAAGCAGCAGGTTAGCATGTGTGCAGGAGGGTTTAAGTTCAAGGCAGACTATGAAAGAAGCAAAAAGGAAGGATAACTCAGGAGATATTATTAGAGATGTTGGAAATCATGAGGGTAAGAAAGCTAGCATAAAGGCACTTTACCTGAATGCTCATAGCATTCGTAACAAGGTTGATGAGTTAACGGCACAAATCATCACAAATGAATATGATTTGGTAGCCATTACGGAGACATGGTTACAAGATGGTCACGACTGGGAGTTAAATATCCAAGGGTACCAGACTATTTGGAAGGACAGACAGGAAGGTAAGGGAGGTGGCGTAGCTCTGATATTCAAGGACGCCATCAGGGCGGTGCTGAGAGATGATATAGGTTCTATGAAGAATGAGGTTGAATCCATTTGGGTGGAAATTAGAAATTCTAAGAGGAAAAAGTCACTGATAGGCGTAGTCTATAGGCCACCAAATAATAACATCACATTGGGGCGGGCAATAAACAAAGAAATAACTAATGCCTGTAAAAATGGTATGGCAATTATCATGGGGGATTTTAACCTACATGTAGAATGTCGAACCAGCTCGGTCAGGGTAGCCTTGAGGAGTTCGTTGAGTGTATCCGTGATAGTTTTCTTGAACAGTATGTAACGGAACCAACGCAGGAGGAAGCTATCCTGGATCTGGTCCTGTGTAATGAGACAGGTATAATTAATGACCTCATCGTTAGGGATCCTCTTGGAAGGAGTGATCACAGTATGGTTGAATTTAGAATACAGATGGAGAGTGTGAAGATAAAATCCAATAACAGTGTCCTGTGCTTGAACAAGGGGAACTACAATAGAATGAGGGAGGACTTGGCTAAAGTAAACTAGAAACAAAGATATTATGGTGGAACAGTTGACGAGCAGTGGAGGACTTTCAAAGCAATCTTTCAAAGTGCTCAGCAAAAGTATATTCCAGTGAAAAGGAAGGACTGTAAGAAAAGGGGTAATCTGCCATGGGTGTCTAAAGAAATAAGGGAGGCTATCAAATTGAAAGAGAAGGCATACAAAGTGGCCAAAAACAGCATGAAACTAGAAGATTGGGAAAACTTTAAAGGTCAACAGAAAGCCACAAAAAGAGCTATAAGGAAAAGTAAGATAGAACATGAGAAAAAACTAGCACAGAATTTAAAGACAGATAGGAAAAGTTTCTATAAATATATAAAACGAAAAAGAGTGGCTAAAGTAAACGTTGGCCCTTTAGAGCATGAGAAGGGGAATTTAGTTATGGGATATGATGAAATGGCCGAGGCATTGAACAGGTATTTTGTATCGGTCTTCACAGTGGAGGACACTAATAACATGCCAGTAATTGACAAAGAGACGAAGGTAGGTGAGGACCTGGAAACAATCATTATTATGGAAGAGGTAATGTTGGGCAAGCCAATGGAGCTAAGGATTGATAAGTCTCCTGGCCCTGATGGAATGCATCCCAGGGTACTAAAAGGGATGGCGGGAGAAATAGCAGGTGCACTGGTGGTAATTTTCCAAAATTTGCTGGACTCTGGGGCAGTCCCAGCAGATTGGAAAACAGCAAATGTGACGCCACTGTTTAAAAAGGGAAGTAGACAAAAGATGGGGAATTATAGACCAGTTAGCTTAACCTCTGTAGTGGGGAAGATGCTTGAGTCTATTATCAAGGAAGAAATAGCAAGGCATCTTGATAGAAATTGTCCCGTTGGGCAGACGCAGCATGGGTTCATGAAGGGCAGGTCATGCTTGACAAATCTTTTGGAATTCTATGAAGACATTACGAGCGAGGTGGACAATGGGGACCCAGTGGATGTGATGTACCTAGACTTCCAAAAGGCCTTTGACAAGGTGCCGCACAAGAGGCTACTGCATAAGATAAGGATGCATGGCGTTAAGGGTAAAGTATTAGCATGGATAGAGGATTGGTTGACTAACAGGAAGCAAAGAGTGGGGATAAATGAGTGCTATTCTAGCTGGCAGTGACTAGTGGTGTGCCTCAGGGATTGGTGTTGGGACCGCAATTATTTACAATTTATATAGATGATTTGGAGTTGGGGACCACGTGTAGGGTGTCAAAGTTTGCAGATGACACTAAGATGAGTGGCAAAGCAAAGTGTGCAGAGGACTGTGAAACTTTGCAGAGGAACATTGATACGTTGAGTGAGTGGGCAAAGGTCTGGCAGATGGAATACAATGTAAATAAATGTGAAGTCATACATTTTGGTAGGAGTAATAGTAAAAAGGATTATTACTTGAATGGTAAAAAGTTGCAGCATGCTGCTGTGCAGAGGGACCTGGGTGTCCTTGTGCATGAATCACAGAAGGTAGGTCTGCAGGTACGACAAGTAATTAGGAAGGCGAATGGAATTTTGTCCTTCATTGCTAAAGGGATTGAAATAAAAAGCAGAGAGGTTATGTTGCAGCTGTACAAGGTGCTGGTGAGGCCACACCTGGAGTACTGTGTGCAGTTTTGGTCTCCTTACTTGAGAAAGGATGTACTGTCACTGGAGGGGGTGCAAAGGAGGTTCACTAGGTTGATTCCGGAGTTGAGGGGTTTGGCTTATAAGGACAGACTGAGTAGATTGGGATTATATTCTTTGGAATTCAGAAGATTGAGGGGGGATCTTGTAGAAACATATAAAATTATGAAGGGAATAGATAAGATAGAAGTAGAGAGGATGTTTCCACTGGCAGGTGAAGCTAGGACAAGAGGGCATAGCCTCAAGATTAGAGGGAGCAGATTTAGGACTGAATTGAGAAGGAATTTCTTCACCCAGAGGGTTGTTAATCTATGGAATTCCTTGCCCAGTGAAGTAGTTGACGCTACTTCAGTAAATGTTTTTTAAAAAAAGGTAGATTTTTTTTGAACAATAATGGAATTAAGGGATACGGTGAGAACGCGGCTATGTGGATCTGAGTCCACGAAAGGATCAGCCATGATCTTATTGAATGGCGGAGCAGGCTCGAAGGGCCAGACGGCCTATTCCTTCTCCTAGTTCTTATGTTCTTATGTTCTCAATGTTGCTCCGACCTGTGAAACCAATCTGAAGCCCATCTAACCTACACTATTCCATTATCTTCCATATGTTTATCCAATGACCATTTAAATGCCCTTAAAGTTGGCAAGTCTACTATTTTTGCAGGCAGGGCATTCCACACCCTTACTACTCTCTGAGTAAAGAACCTACCTCTGACATCTGTCCTATATCTATCATCCCTCAATTTAAAGCTATGTCCCCTCGTGCTAGCCATCACCATCCCAGGAAAAAGGCTCCCACTGTCCACCCTATCTAATCCTCTGATCATCTTGTATGTCTCTATTAAGTCACCTCTTAACCTTCTTCTCTCTAACGAAAACAGCCTCAAGTCCCTCAGCCTTTCCTCATAAGACCTTCCCTCCATACCATCCTGGTAAATCTCCTCTGCACCCTTTCCAATACTTCCACATCCTTCCTATAATGCGGTGACCAGAACTGTACGCAATACTCCAAGTGCGGCCGCACCAGAGTTTTGTACAGCTGCAACATGACCTCATGGCTCCGAAACTCAATCCCTCTACCAGTAAAACCGAACACACCGTACGCCTTCTTAACAACGCTATCAACCTGGGTGGCAACTTTCAGTGATCTATGCACATGGACACCGAGATCTTTCTGCGCATCCACACTACCAAGAATCTTACCATTAGCCCAGTACTCTGTATTCCTGTTACTCCTTCCAAAGTGAATCACCTCACACTTTTCCGCATTAAACTCCATTTGCCACCTCTCAGCCCAGCTCTGCAGCTTATCTATGTCCCTCTGTAACCTACAACATCCTTCTGCACTATCCACAACTCCACCGACTTTGGTGTCATCCGCAAATTTACTAACCCATCCTTCTACGCCCTCATCCAGGTCATTTATAAAAATGACAAACAGCAGTGGCCCCAAAACAGATCCTTGAGGTACACCACTAGTAACTGAACTCCAGGATGAACATTTCCCATCAACCACCACCCTCTGTCTTCTTACAGCTAGCCAATTTCTGATCCAAACCGCTAAATCACCCTCAATCCCATGCCTCCGTATTTTCTGCAATAGCCTACCATGGGGAACCTTATCAAACGCTTTACTGAAATCCATATACACCACATCAACCGCTTTACCCTCATCCACCTGTTTGGTCACCTTCTCAAAGAACTCAATAAGGTTTGTGAGGCACGACCTACCCTTCACAAAACCGTGTTGACTATCCCTAATCAAATTATTCCTTTCTAGATGATTATAAATCCTATCTCTTATAATCCTTTCCAACACTTTACCCACAACCGAAGTAAGGCTCACTGGTCTATAATTACCAGGGTTGTCTCTACTCCCCTTCTTGAACAAGGGGACAACATTTGCTAGTCTCCAGTCTTCTGGCACTATTCCTGTAGACAATGACGACATAAAGATCAAAGCCAAAGGCTCTGCAATCTCCTCTCTAGCTTCCCAGAGAATCCTAGGATAAATCCCATCCAGCCCAGGGGACTTATCTATTTTCACACCTTCCAGAATTGCTAACACCTCCTCCTTATGAACCTCAATCCCGTCTAGTCTAATAGCCTGTATCTCAGTATCCTCCTCGACAACATTGTCTTTTTCCTGTGTGAATACTGACAAAAAATATTCATTTAGCGCCTCTCCTATCTCTTCGGACTCCACGCACAACTTCCCACTACTGTCCTTGACCGGCCCCAATCTTACTCTAGTCATTCTTTTATTCCTGACATACCTGTAGAAAGCTTTAGGGTTTTCCTTGATCCTACCTGCTAAAGACTTCTCATGTCCCCTCCTGGCTCTTCTTAGCTCTCTCTTTCCTGCCTTTCATTAGACACTGCACAAGAATTAACTACAAACCACTGTGCATAACTCACCATTCTATCATCTGTAACACTGATCAACTGAACATCAGGTTAAATCCACCTGGAATTATTTTCTCTTTGAGCATAATGATCTATAAGCACTTAGTTAGGGCAGGTCTTCTAGATTTATTCCAGTAGGAAGAATATTGTGGCTGCATCTTTAATCTTTGTTGTTGCCCAGGCTATTAATAGCTAATGAATCTCCTGGATATATTTTACTTTCCTTATCTTTGTCTTATGCTGAATAGTATCATTTTTTTCCCATGGTTATACACAGAAACATCATGTCAGAAAAACTAATTTGTCAAATCGCAGCTGCAATTTAAAATTTATTTTGTCCTACTTCACAGGAGCCTTGGAGATTAATGTGATTGAGGTGCAACTTTTGACCAATCCTTTAATCCTCCCATTTTCCTTTGTAACTTGCCACTCCCATTCACCTGCAACATACCTCCTCACTTATGCACCTGTTGCGATGCTGTGGCTGTTTGTAGCTGCTCCTACTAGGAATATCTGCTGCCAAGGTGTGCCACCCTCATCTGTTTTGTACCATCCTCAAACATCCACTGTGCACTCATCTGCAACTGCCCTGTAACTTTTTTTACCCAGCTATGTCTAGCTTGACCCCTCTTTCTGCTGCCCTCCATCTTGCCCTCCAGAAGAGATCTCTGTACCTTCTCAGCTCTGCTCAAATCGCCAAAATACTGTTTTTATTTTCTGGCCGTCACTTTTTAGACATTTTGCTTTTCCAGTTTTAAATCCCTCTTCATTTATCTTTTGGTCCGTGTGTAGAATTTTAATAATATATCTCAGCCTGCAACTTTCCTTGTTTATTGTTACAATAATGCAAGCCTTTGCAGTGCTAAAATTAAAGGAAGGTACCGTTTTGCAATGGTTTCAGGATCCTGGAGTAACCTTGTGATGATGTCATAGACCTGCACATGACTGAGCACAAACGGAGCACTGTGAGCAGAGCTAGAACAGACTGCAATGCATCAATATAAACAACATGGCTACTTACTCCTTCAATGAATTAGCTGGTTAATTGTTGAAAAGTTGTTAGTGCATTTTTCATTTCAACTGGCGTGCCTTTTCATTGATAAAGCCCACATAAAGTGATATTTCTTTGATTATATGTCAATGGAACTTGCCGATGTCCTTTTAAAAGTTCAATTTTTGTAGCAAATCATGCTTATCTAATCTTCTCATTTGAATTTACCAATAATGGAATTGGATATGAATCTGCCTTTAACATTGAGTTGAATTTATGATCATGCTCAGTCTTTTTGACTGATTTGGATTCGGCACCATCATGTCGGATGGTGTTCTGATACTATGATTCATGTATAACCAAAAACATTTGTCCTGGCCTATTCACATAAATTGATTTATGAATTTGTAATAGATTTTGTAAATTACTTTGATAGTTTTCTGGAAGATAACACCATATTCCATCAAACTTTTTAAGCACTGTGCATTATGACAACTTTTGAATTTTAAATTCTACTTCATTCTCAAATAGTTCTGATATTTTTATTACACTCCATGATTATTTCATCATTGCAGCTGCATTTCTATTTCGACTATGCTCCCTCTCGTAGCATCATCTTAATGTATTAATAGGACACATTCGCTGATGCTCCCTCTGTTTGGAGTATTCACAACATGATTCACATCTTTGAGTTTCTCTTTGATTGTATAAGGTCCACGCAAGTTCATTTTAATGTTTCCTTGGAAACAGGAATAAACATATTGTTTCCAGCAACAAAATTCTAAGCTCTGACCTTTTTATTTGCTGTAGTTTTCATATTTGTTGAGCACTTTTTAAAAGCTTTTTGGCCAACTCTCAAGCTTTGGGGATTCATTTTTCCCTGAAATTTGTCACAGATTGGATGTGTAGTCGCTTTCCAGTTTCCTCCCACAGTCCAAAGATATGCAGGTTAGGGTGGATTGGCCATGCACAATTGCTTATAGTGTCCAGGGATATGCAGGCTAAATAGATTAGCCAAGGGAAATGCAGGGTTACAGGGACAGGGTAGGGGAATGGGTCTAGGTGGGATGCTCTTCTGAGGGGCAGTGGCCTCAGTGGTCTGCTTCCACACTGTAGGGAGTCTATGATTCTTTTGTTCATCAAGGATTGTTTAATTGGCTTAACACTCTCCTACGTCATGTCAGTATAAAGTTCAAAAGGACTGAATCTTGTGCACTCATTGAGATAGTATCTAATGGCAGGCAGTAATGAGGGAACTCCTTTATTTCAATCATCAGGATATTCCTGACAATAATCTCTAATCACAGTCTTTAAAGCTTGATGCTATATTTCTAATACTCCTTGAGATTGCAGATGTTAATATAAAGATATAACTTATGTTATTCCTAAACCATTCATTATTTTTTTAAATACTTGCGAAATAAAATTTGAATCTTGACCTAATTGTATTTCAGTGGATAATACTTTGTTAAAAAAATTGGACCAACTCCCCCACTGTCATCTTTGTTATAATTTTTCTCAATGGCAATGCTATAGGAAACCTCAATAAAACTTATACATACTTGAAATATTTATCAAAAGGTAGTAACTCCTACTCCTGGTTTTAGGTGAGCAGCCTACACAATCTAATTAGATAAAGCTAAACAGTTCATCAAAAGCTAATATTAGAATTAAAGGTGCTGGTTCAGTTGATAGTGGGGATTTCCCCTCTATCTGACATGTGTGCTAAGTCTATCAAAATCTAACTCCATCTTGGCCTGTAATGATGTTTAACTATTTTAGCTAGTATTTACTAATGCCTAATGGATCTGCCATTGGAATTTAATGAGCCATCCTCAAAATTGTATTGTAATATTCAGACAGAGCTGTCAGTTGATAGGCATTGCCCATTCCTCATCAGCTGGTATTTGAGATAGTCCCCGTGTCCTCATTAGCATTTTGTCTTTTAAATAATAACATTCAGGTATTGGCTCGGATTCAATTTCTGAGGAAGCCGTATGCCTCTCAATTCAGGATCTATTTGTTACATTTTTATTAAAGCAGATAAACACATCAGCCTCGTTCTTTTTTTGTTTATCCTTCTTGTTTAAGACTTTCAAAATTGTGCCAGAAAACAGGATTTCCATGTTACCTCCTGTGTTTATACACTCCTTGACTTCTTGTCTAATTCTATAAGCATGAGATCTAGTCACAATACTGTTGGGAAACAATCTAGTATGTTCTAGCATCACAATTTTGTTCACTTCCTCTGGTTGTTCCACCACCCCCAGAGAACCAGTTAAATCATTCTCCATGATAAAATCAACTCCCTCTTCTAGGAATTTGTTGCACTACTCCAACTACAACTTTTCCATTTAGCAAAGTACTCTTTATTCCAACTTAGTATAATGGGACCAGTTTATAATATCCATCTATACCTTCAATTAATATATTTTTCCTTCATTAACGCCTCAGGAAGACAACGGTATTACTAACTAGCTTCAGAGTGTTCTGAGGAAGGGTCACTGGACCTGAAATGTTAACTCTGATTTTTCTTCAGAGATGCTGTCAAACCTGCTAAGTTTTTGCAATAATTTCTGTTTTTGTATCAGCAACTGACTTGGCCTCGTGTTTATCAATATCTTTATTGATCTAATTTTTCTGATTAAAAACATATGGCAATATCTCTCCCTTTGAAAGAAAATATTTCCAAGCCCCCAGATTTTCTTTATCTTCTTTATCAATAGTTGAGGAAAAATATTCATGACTGTCTGACGTCGTCTCCCTGCTTCTTAGCACATTCTAAGGAAACATGCTCTCTTTGTACCACATCACAGTTTTAATACCAATTTCATTTTCTGATGTTCTCTTTTCTGAAAGTTTCTTAGATGCTCCTACTACTGCAACTGGCATCCCATTTAATTTCCAACAATTGGTTTTATTATGTCCAGACTTATTACAATGGAAGCATGTTATTTCCTTTAAATCACTTTTTGGTGCTAGACATTTCCTTTTATTATTCTGACTTCTCTCTGTCTGTTCCCTGAAATGAGTACCTCTTTCACCTGCAGATTTTCGATTCTTCAATTTCCTAAAGGATTCCCACATGACAATCTCTCTGTCTTGCTGTCCCCCATACCCCCCACCTCACACGCCCCCATAATTGTCTGTGTGAGACCTCGTAGATATCTGCCAGAACTGCTGCTGCTCGGATTTTTGAATCTTGAGGCTCAACTGAATAATCGTTTCAGTTTTCAGAAATGCTATTTCTGAATTCTTCCGTATTTATAAATTCCCTCGCTCTCTCAAAATGTTTCTCCAATTTCAGTGATCAAAACCATTGATTCAATTTAACTTTCCCTTGCAACTTCTACCCATGTCAGATGAGGTTTGTTTTTGCAATTCTAAATTTTAATTAATAAGCTTCAGGAGTAAACTCATAAGCATTAAGTACTGCTTTTTTTAAAAATCAACTTCATAAACTGCAGATTGTTCTCCTGGCAAAGTTGCCACAAAAATCGTAGCTGTACCTGTCAAACCATTCTGTAACATTAAAGTTCAAATATCCTTAGGTGACTTTGTCTGTCCAGCTATCTTTTCAAGTAAGGTGAAATACTTTTCCACTCCATCCTCTGTAAACAAAGATCTCTGGTTATTTCACAACCCTCACTGGAATCAGGTCATTCTCTGATCTGCCAGCTCTTCTTTCTTCCTTTTTTCTAAGCTTTTCCCTCTCCAAGATGTGGTTGTCTGATTTTTCTGTCTTTGCAGATAAAGCTTTTGAAATTCCATTTTCTTTGATTTTTATCTCTTACTCCCAAAATGAAGCTTTCTTATTTTGACACAAATACAGAGATTGCTGGAAAAGTTCAGCAGGCCCGGCAGCATCTGTGAAGAGAAATCAGAGTTAACATTTGAGGTTCAGTCACCTTGAGTCACTGGACCTGAAACGTTAACTCTGATTTCCCTTCACAGATGTTGCCAGACCTGCTGAGTTTTTCCAGCAACTTCTGCTTTTGTTTCTGATTTACAGCATCCACAGTTCTTTCAGACTTACTTATTTTGAATTCTCTTTTCCAATCTTTCACTGCCTTTTCTACTTTCTTCTTTGTTTTTCTTTCTCCTCTCTTCACATTTCACTTCCTTCATCTTTTTCTTTTAACTCACGCCTTCTACTTTCTCTTTCTTCCTATAATATTTATTTTTCATTTCTAGTCGGGTCTTAGCCAATTCTAGCAGTGATGTCTCTGTTACAGATTTCTATCCTTCTTATTCTATATGCTGGGCAATCACTTTAAGCATCTCACTTACAAAATGTTGCTTTTATCTTTACATTCATTTATCTGCTAACTGTTATGATCCCAGCTGATGGCACCCAGGGACAAGTCAGGTTCCAGAATTGTATCTGACCTCGTAAGTCGTATGTTTACCTTTACTTGATCTAACATGGTGTCAATCACTGAAACAGACTCACACAATGCTGTAGATGTTCATTAACAACAGAACAAATGTTTATTACACAATAGGCAAAAGCAATAATTTAGGTAGGCCACATTTGGAGTATTGTGTGCCATTCCGATAACTACACTAGGAAGGATGTGGAGGCTTTGGAGAAGGTGCAAAAGACGTTTTCCAGGATGTTACAGAGATAGTGGAAACTGCCGAGAATCTGAGATAACAAGATGTAGAGCTGGATGAACACAACAGGCCAAGCAGCCTCACAGGAGCAGGAAAGCTGATGTTTTAGGTCTAGACCCTTCTTCAGAAATGCCCATTTCTGAAGAAGGGTCTAGACCCGAAATGTCAGCTTTCCTGCTCCTGTGATGCTGCTTGGCCTGCTGTGTTCATCCAGCTCTACACCTTGTTATCTCTTTTTCCAGGATATTGTCTGGTCTGGAGTGTATTAGCTACGTGGAGAGATTGGAAGAACCTGGATTGTTTTCTCTAGAGGGTTGAAGGCTGAGGTGGTGGGGGGCGACCTGATTGAAGTATATAAAATTATGACAGTCAAGGTTAGAGTGGATGATCAGGATCTCAGGGTGGAAATGTCAAATACTGAAGGCATAGGTTTAAGGTGAGTGGGGGAAGTTTAAAGGAGCTGTGTGACACAAGTATTTTACACAGACGATGGTAGGTGCCTGGAAGATGCTGCCAGAGAAGGTGGTAGAAGCAGATATGATAGAAATATATAAAGACAGACACTTGAACAGTCAGGGAATGGGGGGAGGTACAGACCATGTGCAGGCAGATGGGTTTAGTTTAGAATGGCATTATTGTCAGCACAGACATGGTGAGCTGTTCCTATACTGTATTGTTCTGTGTTCTATATTCTAAGTAAAGACAATCCAAGCTACTTAAATATAGAATGTGGGTTTGACAAATTTTATAGCCTGCAAAATAAATTTCAGTATGTTTGCCTACACTCACCGTTAGTGATTCAAATCCAGAGAAAGTACACCTCTATGTCAAATTTTTAAGTTTGTCTTAACTGATGCTTCCAAGTTCTATCCTGTGAATGGTGAAGCCTTCTTATATCAATATTCAGAAAACCAAGAGCTTAGATTTTCTCAGCTTCTAATAACGTGAAGATTTCTAACCAAGTACTCTTGGGCCAGAAGTTACATAAGCTAAACTTTTGTACTGAAATAACTTATTCCTTCACTGCTCTGAAAAAAAATTCCTGGAAAAGAGATCATATTTGTTTCTGATGTCAGTCAGGTACTCTATGAACTGTCCTAAATGCTTTCACTTTCTGGATTTTCCAAGCTAAAGATGACCTCAATCATCCTGAACCAAAAATAAGTGAAAAGCTATCAGTGTTTACTCCATCTGTCATAAACCACCAAAATAAAAACACTTTTCCATTAAGAATCCAGGGGCGTTTCTGTTTCAACACAAAATACATTAGCCTACTATTCTGTACTGTACAGTGTGACATGTTATTTTTTAAAACTGCTCAGAAAAATGATTAACCCCATATGCCACTATTTTAAAACCCAAACTCTAGTAACTGTTTGTACGTAAATCAGACACCTTTCATCATATAACCCTCTCAATGTAACCTTAAACAAAATTCCAAATAATCCACAGTTCAAGAGTTGACAGTGCACAGGCTACCAAAGTATTTTAGAACTGTTTTCAATGAAGTAGGAAGGATTTTGTGAAACTGGAAAGGGTTCAGAAAAGATTTACAAGGATGTTGCTGGGGTTGGAGGGCTTGAGCTATAGGGAGAGGCTGGTTAGGCTGGAGCTATTTTCCCTGGAGCATCAGAGGCTGAGGGGTGACCTTATAGGAGCATGGATAGGATGAATAGCCAAGGTCTTTTCTGCAGTGTGGGGGAGTCCAAAACTAGAGGGCATAGGTTTAAGGTGAGAGGAATGATTTAAAAGGGACCTAAGGGGCACCTTTTTCATGCCAAGGGTGCTGCGTGTATGGAGGTGGTGGAGGCTGGTACAATTACAACATTTGAAAGGCATGTGGATGGGTATATGAATAGGAAGGGTTTGGAGCAATATGAGCCAAATGCTGGCAAGTGGGACTAGATTTATTTTAGGATATCTGGTCAGTGTGAACAAGTTGGATCGAAGAGTCTGCTTCCATGTTGTACGTGTCTATGACTCTGTGACTCTATGAAGTGAGGTGGAAAATATGGCAGCTAATTTGTGCATAGCAAGATCCCAGTAGCAGCCACGTGATAAGGGCACAATGATTTTCTGTTAGCGTTTCTGGCTAAGGGCTAAATATCATCTAGGACACTGGGTAGAATTTCCCTGCTCCTCTTTGAAATGACTGCTCTGAAAGATGGCACTCTGGCAATGCAGCACACTTTTAGCATTTCCTCAGAATGTATTTATGCCAAGTTCCCTGAAATGGAATTCAAACTGTCAACCTTCTGAATAAAAACCGAAAGAACTGTGGATGTTGTAAATCAGGAACAAAAACAAAGTTGCTGGAAAAGCTCAGAAGGTCTGGCAGCATCTGTGAAGAAAAAATCAGAGTTAACGTTTCAGGTCCAGCGACCCTTCCTCAGACCCGAAACATTAAATCTGATTTTTCTCTTCACAGATGCTGCCAGACCTGCTGAGCTTTTCCAGCAACTTCTGTTTTTGTCAACCTTCTGACTTGGGTTAGAGTTCTACCAAAGGATTGGCAATGAGTAATTATACAAACCTCTCTACAGTAAACTAGATTAATTAAACTTTTAAGATGTATTCCCAGTGCAGTCAATAACAAATAACTAATGATTCTAAGCTCCCAAAGACACATTAGATCACTGCATGTTGCATACTACATTTTCTTAAAAGCCAGATTATCTTTCATGATTGCAGATTCCCAATCCTACTGTTATGAAGCAGCAATGAGAGGTAAAATGATTAAAAAAACACTGAATTATTTGTGACACTGAACATGAGTGAGCCAGAAAATTAATTGTGCATGAAATTGGATGTGAGTACTGAATCGACCCATCCTCAGGAAGGGAGGTTGTAAGGCACTTGATACTACAACAATAATCACACTGAGAGGTTAGTCACCCAAAACAACTCACAATGAGAGATAAAAATTGGTAAAAACCAGTTTGGATGTTAAGCAACACATGGATTATTTGAGATGCAATATATACAATAAGATATATATCTACGTATATATATATATATATATGTACGTAGTAAATTGAGCTGTGATTTTGTTTGCTTGAATTATATATTATGCAATTTAAGAAGTATTCAAGCATGAAGATTACCATTGCTGATATCAGTATCTTACTATGTTTGGAAATAATTTTGTAGAAGGAAAGAACTGGCATTTATGTAGCACCTTTCAAGTCTTCTGGATGTCCCAAAGCACTTTACAATCAATTAAGTCCTTCTTAAATTGTAATCTCTGTTATAAAGTAGGAAGTGAAGCAACTGATTTACACTCTGGCAAGCTCCCACAAGCAGTACTACGGTAATGACTAGGTTATCTGATTTTTTTCAAATGTTATTGGTGGAGTTAATAAATAGTGGCTTTTTCTCTGGGGGGAGAATTAGCCATGGTCCCCTTCAAGTAGATCCTTTGTATCTACTTGAGAGAGCTGTCAAGGACTTGGCTTACTATCCCACCTGAAAGACCATTGCTCCCTTCATGCAGTACTGGGCTAGATTATATGAGACTTGCATCCAAGACCTCTAATTCAGAGACAGGAGTTTGATTTCACTGTACCACAGGATGTCAACGATTACAAAAATGCTCTAGCTTGAACAATCATGGACTGCAAGTGATAAGCAGGAGCTTTGTGTAGAATTAGACCCCTTGTGTCACAGAACTGTTACAACGCAGAAGAGACTATTCTGCGTTGTGTGACTGTGCTGGCTCTCTTACAAAATGCCACTCTCCTCCAACCCTGCACATTCTTCTTTATAAAAATAATAATCCTATTTCCTCTTGGAATGCTTCAATTGAACGTGCTGTTGTGTGAAACAATTTCTCCTTGTGTCTTTGTCCCTTCTTTTGCCAATGACCTCATCAGGATATGGCCAGCACTGAGAAAATTAACTTGCATTCATATAGCACCTAGCGCAAACTCAGAAGATCCAAGTACTGTACAGTTCTTCAGCTACTGGGCAAGGTCCCCACTGCCTGCATTAAATACCAGCCTTTGCAATGTTCCTTTTACATGATTTGCCATTCTTCTGAGAGATCCAGCAGAATTGTACCAGAGACCTGGAAAGTGTTGGGAAACTGGATAGTTATCCTTAAGGGAGCAAAACTGAGGGGAAAGTTCATGGAGATGTTCAAAATTAGGAAGGGCTCTGAGAGAGGAGGAGATTGTGGCATAGTGGTAATGCCAGGAGAAAACCCTGGAGACAAGGTTCAAATCCCACCACAACAGCTGGCAGAAATTAAATGAAGATGAACAGAGAGGTGATGGCCTAGTAATATTATCACTAGACTGTTAATCTAGAGACCCAGGTAATGTTCTAGGGACCCGGGTTGAATCCCGCCACAGCAGATGGTGGAATTTGAATTCAATAAAAGAAAACAAAATCAGGAATTAATGATGACCATGAATCCATTGTTGATTGTCAGGAAAACCCATCTGGTTTACTAATGGCCTTTAGGGAAGGCAGCTGGTCTGGCCTACATGTGACTCCAGACCCATGGCGATGTGGTTGACTCTTAACTGTCCTCTGGGCATTTTGGGATGGGCAATAAATGCTGCCCAATCAGAGAATGAATAAAAGAGAATCATAAACTGAAAGCCAGTCTCATGGTAGTTACTGTAGATTGTGAAACTGTTAGCAATGGCTCTAAAACCCATCTGGTTCAGTAATGTTGTTTAGGGAATGGTATGTGTCATCCTTACTTGTCCTGGCCTACAAGTGACTCCAGACCCATAGCAATGTGGTTGACTTCCAATTGCCCTCTGAAATGTCCCGAACGAGCCACTCAGTTCACCAGCAAATAAGGACAGACAACAAATGCTGGCCTCATTAAGGTTAGCCACATCCCACGAAAGAATAAAAGCAGGTAGGGTTAAGTTTCCCCAATTGGCAGAAGGATTGGCACAATTTTAAGGTAACTGGCAAAAAAAATGTCCATAGAGAAGATTTCTTGGAGCTGGAATGTGTAGCTTGAAAAGGTAGTGAACACAGATTGAACAGCAATCTTCAAAAGGAATACTTGAAAGGGGAAAGCTACAAGGGTATGGGAAACAGTGGGGGAGTGTGACTAATTCAAGATCTCTTTCAAAGAGTCATCACAGGCTTAATGGGCAGAACAGTCTGTGCTGTGAGATTCTCTGAAGCTAATCTATGGAAAGTACTGCAAAGACAAGCCTTCTGTGTGGACTTTTTTTTAACTTGTTGAAACAGAACCTTAAAACAGGCTTTTACACAGTGGAGAAGCTGCGACTGTATTTTAATGTGCTGTGAATAGACACTGCAAGTCATAAATACTGCACTTATCTGGTACAAAGCTGTTCCTCTGTGATAAAGCCTATCTATAATTAATCAGAAAACAGTGAGTTATTTCATTGATTCAGAGTACCTGGCACACACTCAAATGCTGGGCAGACATGTATGGATTTTATATGATCAAATTCTTAAAAGTTAGAACATCTGTGCATTTTCTGTCAAATATTGTGCCCAGTTGTGTACAATGAGACAGACAGATATTTGCTTTCATCTTTAATAACAGGGAGATCCTTTGCACCATTTATTTCCCTGTATGTCAGAAGTCAGCACATGGAGACAGCCACATTAAATTAAACCTGACAGAGACGAATGCACCTGATGGTGGCAAATGTAATAACAGCTGTAACTTTTGGGGGAGTGTTCAGGGGGAGAAAAATCAGCAGGCAGCACAGGCACTTGCAAATGGTCCGTTGTGTGCAATACTGGAAGGACGGCAGCAATTGCGTCACACTCACCATCACCTATATTCCCAGTTGCAAATCTTGAAAACAAGTGAAGCAAAACCTTGGAAATTCACAACTTATAAAATCATTGTGAAAGTTGTCAGTTGCTGGAATTGAACTCTTGCTATCCAGGGGCCCAATGCTAGTTTCAACACTCCTAGATTAGGTAGAGCTCCTTCAGATATAGTGTATATCTACCTTTATATCTTTATATGTAAGGAAGGATGAGCTAGCCATGCAGAGGCTGGTGGGGTGGGAGGTGGATGTTATCCAGAGATCCCATAAAAAAAATAATGGGGGCGGGGTGAGAAGCTTGTCATATGAGGAGTGATTGAGGACTCTGGGTTTGTACTTGATGGAGTTTAGAAGGATGAGGGGGGGATCTGATTGAAACTTACAGAATACTGACAGGCCTGGATATAGTGGACACGCCGAAGATGTTTCCACTAGTAGGAGAGGCTAGGACCTGAGAGCACAGCCTCAGAGTGAAGGGACAACCCTTAGAACTGAGCTGAGGAGGAATTTCTTCAGCCAGAGGGTTGAACTCATTGCTGCAGTGGAAGCCAATTCATTGAGTGTATTTAAGATAGAGAGAGATTGGTCCTTGATTATAAGGGTGTCAAGGGTTACAGGGAGAAGGCAGGAAAATGGGCTTGAGAAAAATATCAGCCATGATCGAATGGTGGAGCAGACGCGATGGGCAGAATGGCCTCCGTCACATGCCTTTTGTGAGAGTTTACACAGAGACATGGTGGAGTTTTACAAACATCAGAGAGGGAGAGACAGTCATTAGGAACTTGCATTTATATAGTGTGTTTCATGACTTCTGGATGTCCCACACTGCATCACAACCTTGGGGGTTGGTTAGCTTGGATGGTTGGTATGTTATGCTAAGTATGTGTTCACTTCCCATACCAGCTGAGGTTACCATGAAAGACTCTTTCTCAACCTCTCCCTTTGCTTGAGGTGACCCTGTCATTTCTTTCTAATGAGAGAGCAGCTCTAAGGTGACTGTACCTTCTACAGCCAAATAACACAGTGTTTGCAATGTGTTTTAATGTTGGATACCTAACACTTCATTTGTACACAGCAAGCTCCGACAAATAGCAGTGCAATAATGATGTGTGAATCTGTTTTTCTCCAGTGCTGTTTTCTAGTGAAGGATAAGCATTGGCTAGAACACTGTAGATTCTCGTGCTTCTTTAAATTAGAACACGGTATTTTTATATTCAGTTGAGAAAGTGAATTGAACCTCTGTTTGATGTCTTTTCCAAAAGATACTACTTCTGATAGCAAAGTGTGCTGAATGTCTGCTGCTCATGACAGGTAGTACAAAACAGCAAGTATTTCTTTCGGAAACATACCTTCTCAGAACGTACACAGTCACTTGGCAGTGCAGAACTTGGCCGTTGCTGTAAAGAGAGACATATTGCTGAAGTTTTGTTTTTGTTTCACACTCATCTAGACAAATGCAAGAGTGCCAAACTTCAAATGGCAACAAAGTGGCACTGGGATAGGGCGCCACTCCTGGGTCTGCTCTGCCTGTTCTTCTTCTTTTCTTCTTTCTTTGCTTTCTTTCTTTCTCCTACTTTTTTTTTTCTTTTGCTTCTTCTCCTTCTTATTTTTCCTTTTGACTCCTGGCCTCCAGCGCTGATCCCTGGCCTCCAGCGAGTGACAATTTCTGGCCTCCGGTGGGGCGAAGTGACCTCCCAGCCTGGCGCAGCGGACTCCTCCCTTGGGCGCCACCCAGCATGGCGTGGTGAACTCCCGATATGGAGTAGGGACCTCCCGGCATGGAATGGCAAACTTCTGGCCCCCTGAAGCAGCTTCCAGGTGTGGAGTGTCGCTGTTGCGGTGTGGAGACAGGTGTGGACTGGAAGTAAATGCCAGCATGGTCTGCTATACTAAACTTTTTTTCTGCAATGCTGGGCATTTTATTTCTGGAACAAATCTTGTAACTAAAGAAGCTGTGCCTAGGTAGTTTTGAATCTAAGTTGGCACTGTAATCGGTGACATATAAACTTTTCACTATACTAATTTGTGTATATGTGACAATAAAGGTTATTCTATTCTATTCTATTCTATTCTGTTCTAATTGAATTTATACTACAGGAGATACAATAGCCAGTTAACACTGATTGGCCAAAGCATTGCCATGGAGCCATCACAACAATTTATTGCTGCATGCTACTGTCACTATTGCAACACCTTGGCCAATCAGTGTTAACTTGCCAACAAATCCATTTTCCTCAGTTGTATAAATTGTTGTGACCATTTGAAATTTGGCATTCTTGCATTTGTCCTGAGTGCAGAATAAAAATTGTTCAGAAACACGTTGCTGTTTTCAGCAAAAATACTTCGAATCTCTTCGTCCCACATCTCTCAAAAACGTGTTGGCAACTTGTCGTTTAGTTTTGCTTTTGACCAACAAAAGAGGAGGTAGCCAAGAAAGGTAATCTCCCCAAGGAAATATTGTATTTTTAAGACGTGATAAAGCTTGAAGGGATTACCATTTTGGTGAGTGCACAACCATCAATTTTACACATGGAGATTCCAAAGTATTTTCTTGTTGGTCACATCTAAATTTCTTTTTCTTTATTCACTAACAGGATGAGAGCATCACTGGCTAGACAGCATTTAATGCCCATCCCTAATTGCCCAGCGGGCAGTTCAAAGTCAACCACATTGCTGTGGGTATGTAGTCACATGTAGGCCAAACCAGGTAAGGATGGCAGCTTCCCTCCCTGAAGGACATTAGTGAGCCAGATGGGTTTTTCCCAACAACCGACAATGGATTTTTGATCATCATTAGAATCTTAATTCCAAGTATTTTATGGAATTCAAATTCCACAATCAGTCATGGCGGGTATCAAACCTGGGTCTCCAGAATCAAAAACAAAGTTGCTGGAAAAGCTCAGCAGGTCTGGCAGCATCTGTGAAGGAGAAAACAGAGTTAACATTTCGGATCCGGTGACCCTTCCTCAGAAGGGTCCCCAGAAGGTTTTCTGAAGAAATTCTGAAGAGCTTTTTCTGAAGAAGGGTCCAGACCTGAAACATCAGCTTTCCTGCTCCTCTGATGCGGCCTGGCCTGCTGTGTTCATCCAGCTCCAAACCTTGTTACCCCAGAATGTTATCTGGGTCTCTGGATTAACAGTCTAGCGATAATACCACTAGGCCATTGCCTCCACAATTTTCATTTTGTCATAGAGTCCTTCTGCCTATCTTACCATGTGGCATTTCCCCTTTTGATCACCCATTTCTGTTAGCTTAAAGTGTCCACCTGACGATTCTCACATTTATTTCACTTGAGATAAACTTCCCAACCATCCGCTCCCCTCCCAATGTGAGGCAATGTCATTTTCATACAATAAGGTGATTGATAAGGAATTACACTTGTGGTTCCATGAGACTGTTGGTAGGGAAAGTCAGGGAAGGTTCTTTCTTTAAACTTCAGACTATGATGAAGACATTCACGACAAACAGTGCTGACATCATTAGAGAATGCCGCAAGTGCATAGACCCAAACTGCCAAGTCTATGTAATGACAAATTGCATTTATGTAGAGCCTTTAAATACTTCACAGGAGCACGACCAAATAAAATTTGACATAGGCCGTCATGACTTTGGGTGGTGCAAACAGTAAATCAGAAAGTCGATTTTTTTTCTAAAAGGAGCGATTGACAATGAAATAAAAGACCAAAGACAAACACTTTGAGCTTCTCGGTTGATCCTACAATTTGCCGCATTAAGTGCTACAATTCCCAGAGCCACACGAAATGCATTACATAATAGAGTATCCTCGGATTTATTGCTGGATCCTGCTAAGTCTTCGTAAATGAGAAATGAGAAACAATGAAAGCAAAGAAAAGAGAGACGCATTAAGGCAATGGGGCCTTTACAGAATTTTGAACCCTGTGAATGACAAAGTACAATTGTTCAGTCTTATAACATTCCATCAAGTGAACAGATTATAGCAGATTGCAGGCAATCCCAGCTAAGTATATGTCATTCCCACATGAAATGACACTCAGAAGTAGCTGGTCTTCTCAAGCTGATCTGATACCACTTATTACAGGCACCTAACGTCAATTACCTGTGAGACAGAGCATCAGGAACGTGGCAGCTTTTACACCACAAGCTGTGTGACTGAGTAAAAGGAGAACATTTGTTGTATCCTGAAAGAGATATAGCAGGAAACAAGAGGGGACACATTGATCTAAGGTTCTTGCACCAGTAGCTGTAGCAGCCAGTTCCGCATTTGTGTGCCTTGACTGTTAAAACTGTTTCCAGTTGTGTGAGGGTACAGCACAATCTAACACAGAAAAACTGTTAACATCTCGATACTGTATCTATTATATTATATATCTATTGTATTCATTCATGTGTATGCAAGAGGAGCAGATCCTGATGCTTAGAGCAATGAAGGTGTAAAGGAGATTTCACCAAAGTGTTCAAAATCATAAAGGGTTTTGATAAGAGTAAATCAAAGAGCTCTTTCTAGGGTCAGAAGAGCCTTACAAACATATGAAGGAAGAGCAAGAATAGGCCACCTAGCCCCTTTTGGGCCAAATGGCCTAATTCTCCTCCTATATTTTGTGGTCTACCCTCAATAATCTTTCAACTCCTTGATTACCAAGAATCTATCTTCCTCTGCCTTACAAATATTCGAAGAATTCCCCTTTTGAGAAGCAGAGCCCCAAGAATGTACCAATTTGGGTCAATGGTTAAACACTGCTGCTTCACAGGACCAGGGATCTGGGTTCAATTCCACCCTCGGGTGACTTTCCGCCTGGAATTTGCACGTTCTCCCTGCGTCTCCATGGGTTTCCTCCCACGGTCCAAAGATGTGCCGGCTATGTGGATTGGCTGTGCTCAATTGCCTGTAGTGTCCAGGGATGGATATGGGAAATGCAGGGTTATATAGGGATGGAGGGGGAATCTGGGTGGGATGCTCTTTGAAGGGTTGGTGAAGGTACAATGGGCTGAATGGCCTGCTTTCCCATTGTAGGGAGCCTATGAATTAAGGCTCACAACTGCTGATGAAGGGAAAAACTCTGTGTTGAGAATTGGAGGACTTGGATTTAAGATGATTGACAGAAGAATCAGATGTGACTGAAAGAAACACTCTTCCTACATATTGAATTGCTGTGACCTGGGATGCACTGACCGAAAACGGATGTGGACACAGATTAAAAAGTGACATTTAAAAGCAAACTGGATAAATAATTGAAGGAGAATTATCTTCAGGGCTATGGTGGAAGGCTGGAGAGTTGAACAAGTTGTTTGACTCTACTAAAGATACATAAGCAGAATGGGCAAGAAGTTCAACACAATTTTGTTGTTTTTCAAGTCGCTAGCTGTATCTCAATCAAAATTATGAGGAAAAAATCCCAGATTATCATTACTGTTTGTGGGATCTTTCTGTGCACAAGGATAGCTGCCATGTTTTGAATACAACCACCAGTAATAGACTGTCAAAAAGCACTGCAGTGGCTGTAAAATGTTTTGCAATGCGCCCACGGTTGTGAAAGGTGCTACATAAATGTCGATTATTCCTTTAATCTTGGAGCAGGGAGATTGGAAAGAAAAGTGGGATGTGAAAAATGTACAGTCACGCTTATGAAGATGAACAAAACAATCTGTGTCAAGAGCTGCCATCAGTGTGTAGAGCAGTTAAACGCTAACACCCATCAATTGAGGGACCAATTTGTAGTTTCTTGCAAGAATGCAATTACATGACAAAAAACTCCTCCCCAACATTTCAAGTAGCACTCCAGCTAAAGGAAATCTAAGATAAGTAAATCAAGATCCCTTTGAAGTAATCACAGCTGAGCATTGAAGAGGATGCATTTGATAAAATAATGTATAATGAATGCCATTTCATTTTTTCTTTTTTATACTGCATCATTAACCAGCTGCTCTCCGAGACGCTGAGCTGGGTAGTACCTTTGCCTATAAGTCACAAGTTTGTGGGTTTATAATCACACCCCAGGCCTTGAGCAGAAACATCAAGGCTGGCCTTCCAGTCTATTACTAGGGGAGTGCTGCACTGTCTAAAAGGCTGACTTCCTGATGACTTCTAAAACGAGCCCCATCTGTTTTCCAAGGTGATTGTGAAAGATCTCATGGCACTATTTTGTGTAAGAACTCGGGATCTATCTCTGGTATCCCAGCATATGTTTATTCAATACCTTAAAAACAGGTCCTTTGATCATTGCTATGTGAGGCAGCTTCCAGTGTACAAATTGGCTGGTGCATTTTCTACATTATAACAGTGACGGACTTCAAACAATGGCTGTTAAGAATTTCGGATGCCCTGAGGTCATGAAGGGCACTATGGGAATGCAAGAATTTCTTTCTTGTTATCCATCCACGACCACCCACACACATAAATCTTATTTGCGCTGTTCTGTCTTTATCATGTGGTTGATGTTCACCAGTCACCTCACATGTATTTCAGAAATTCTTCCATGTCCTTTCAACAAGTTCAACAAATCTTCCTCGCAGCTGATAACTTCCAACTTCCACAAAATTTGCAATTGTGCCCTTTGTACCCAAGTCTAGATCGTCAAACTGTACAAATGAGGGGCGGCAAGGATCCTGCTTTCTTCACCTCTTTGTCCTCACTCAGATGAAGTGATTTTTCAATGTTGGTCAACTGCCCTTTCTTCCATCCCTCCGAAATATCATTCAATATCTTGGCCAAACACAAAGTCTTTCCTCCATGGAACCCTGCTCCAATTCTGTTCGCGTTTGAAATCTTCCTTATAACAGATTACAGCAAGCTCTGACAGCTTCAAGCACCTCGGATAATTTTGTTCTGTTAAAGTTCCTACATCAATACAAGGTACCATTGCTATTACTAATAATTTGTTGCAGGTGGCTGAGAGGGGATGAGGGTCACAGGTCATCAGGAATGAACAGGAGTTGTCCAGTTCTGACACAGGGAGTTCATCTTAATTTGAGGAAAATCGGGGAAAGGGGAATGTAGTGGTGGGGAGAGGTGAAACCATGGTATGGGGGTGGCGTGGTTTGCCTACTCTGTGTGTACCCCCGAAATTATTGACAGCCTAGCAGTATTATTGCTGGACTGTTAATCCAGTTACCCAGGTAACATTCTGGGGACCTGGGTTCGAATTCCGCCATGGCAGATTGTAGAATTTGAATTCTATAAAAATCTGGATATGAGGGTCTAATGAGGGTCACTAATCCATGGTCGATTGTGGAAAACAGCCCAACTGGTTCACTGACATCCTTTAGGGAAAGAAATTGCTGTTGTCACCTGGTTTGGCCTACATGTGACTCCAGACCCACACCATTGTGCTTGACTCTTAGCTGTCCTCTGGGCAATTAGAAATGGGCTATAAATGCTGGCCCAGCTAGTGATGCCCTCATCCCATGAATAAATAAAGAAAAAGTGCCCTAACCTGGCCTGAATGACATAGTGGCTGGTCTGTCAGGATGGTTGGATGATACCTTCTGGATGCAGATCATTGATGGCAACTCAAGATTTGACCTAAGACGCAAGGTAAGCATATTACTCATCTGCTAGGCTCTGCTTTTTGCTGTCCTGCCCAAAACCAATCTAAATCTCATCAATATTTCGTGTGATTGTCTTTTTCCTCCTTTCTCCTACTCTCCGAGGTGTATACTCTTGGAATGTTCTGTCACTGTTGGCGCTGGGTACCACTCCCAAATTGCCAGTCTTCACTTAAGAGTATTGGTCGGTTTTTAAAACCATAGGGTATTCCAGTCAACCTCAATCACCTCCTTGCCCATTGTTTGCACCAATGCAGCAACCAACCATCAGGAAAGCAATGAAAACAATGTGTCCTTGCATGAAACAAGCACAGACAATGCTGGAGAAACTCAGCAGGTTTTGCAACATCTGTGGAGAGAGAAACAGAGTTAATGCTTCAAGTCCTATGACCCTTCTTTCAGAACAGGAACATTCACAATTCTTTGTTTTTTGGTATTCTTGCATGAAGTCTTTGCTACATCAATATGTCCCAAAATATTATACAAACAGTTTAAGTTCTTCTGAAGTTTGCCATTGTTGTAATGTCAGGAAACGTGGCAACCAATTTATGCACAGCAAGCACCCACAATTTTAAAAAAAAAACAGTTCATTTGCTGTGGTGAATTGTTTGAGGAAGAAATATTGGTTAAGGATGCCAGTCTAACCTCCTCTGCTCTTCCTCATGAATGCAATCTTTTGCAGCTGTCAGACAAAGCCACGATCTAACTTCACTTTTGAAAGATAGTGCCTTGGCTGGTTACCCATCGCCTTTTCAGATTGTTTTCAGCAAGTGATGCTGACTGAGCACTCATGACACAAAGAGGTTATAAAGAGCAAATTCATTACAGCCCAGTGACCAGTGAGTTAGATTCTTGTAACAACTCTAACTGTTTCAGTGTTATCATTTAGGAACACCCTTACCTGGTCTGTACTGTATGTGACTCCTGACCTACTCCATGATAGGTGACTCTTAAGTGCCTATTAAAGTTGGCCTGGAGCAGGCTTACCACCCTCTCAGGGCAACATCAGGCAGATAATAAATACCAGTAATGCTCATGTGCATGTTTAAAACAGCAGAGGTGACGGCCTAGTGGTATTATTGTTAGTCTATTAATCCAGGAAACTCAGCTAATCTTCTGGGGATATGGGTTTGAATCCCGCTACAGTGGAATTTGAATTCATTTTTTAAAAATCTGGAATTAGGAACCTACTGATGACCATGAAGTCATCGTCGATGTTGGAAAAGCCCATCTGGTTCGCTAAGGAAATCTGCCAGCCCTACCTGGTCTGACCTACATGTGACTCCAGACCCACAGCAATGTGGTTGACTCACAATTACCCTCTGAAATGGCCTCGCAAGCCATTCAGTTGTACCAATCACTACAAAGTCTCAAAGAAATGACCCTAAGGGCATTGAGGGTCAATGCACAGCAGGTGGACTGCAACAGTGCAAGAAGGCAGCTCACCATGACCTTCTCAAGGGGCAACTAGGGATGGACAATAAATGCTGGCCCAGCCAGCAGCACCCACATCTTACAAACGAATAAATTTTTTAAAAATGGAAGGCAACACGCCAAGGATTAAACCTTGGGCCTTGCTGGCCCATATTGTTTGCTCTCATCAGTGTTATTGTACATCATTTACCCAGTAAGCCATTTTGAGAGCTGTGTACATAAAGCTTATAGGAATCAATGCCACAAGTGTATCTTGTGCACAGCTATTCTGTAAGGAATAAAAATTATTCTGTTTAATAGATTGATCATAGTTTGTTTTCAGAAAGAAAGATGAAAGCTCGACCTTAATAATACTTATGCTTTTTCCTCACTGCCTTAATAGAACTGTGCAAAAGAAGACACAAATCCTACTGAGCAAAGCCTTAAGAAAGCAATATTCTTATTGCAATCTGTTTAGACTGAGCTTCAAAAGCAATAACATTCATTATCTACATTCTACAAATATATCAAAACAGGAACTCTTCACAGTGTCTCTGAGAAATAAGGGCCGTTCAGATCCTGAATTATATATGAAGTCGTAATCTCACTGATGCACTTTGAATGAAGGAAACTGCAGTTGGCACTGATGTGACCTGCCAGGGCTGTAAATGCTGCAAGTGTATGTTACAGGCTTTACGTCTCATTCATTCTATAAAAGGGCAATCCCCAAAACTATTGTTACTTTCCAACAGGTTGGGTCAAGAAGCATTTGAGATCATAACGTGTTAATAATAACAGAAACTATTTAAACACTTTGCCTGCATTGTTAAAGGTGCCGTTCTCGGGTGTGATGTTAAACCAAAGCTCCAGTCTGCCCCTTTCAGCTGAATGTAAACAATTCTTTACTCACTATTTGGAAGAAGAGTTGGGCAGTTTTCTCCAGTATCTTGGTCAATGTTTATTTCTCTGCCAATATCTCACAGAAACAGATTACCCAGCCAATATCACCTTGTTGCTCATTTGAGCTTAATGTGCACAAATTGGCTGGCATACTGAGGGGTGACTTTATAGAGGTTTATAAAATCATGAGGGGCATGGATAGGGTAAATAGTCAAGGGTAGGGGAGTCCAAAACTAGACAGCATAGATTTACGGTGGGAGGGGAAAGATTTAGAAAGGATCTGAAGGCAAACTTTTCACACAGAGGGTGGTGCATGTCTGGAACAAGCTGCCAGAGGAATTGGTGGAGGCTGGTACAATTACAATTAGGCTTGGAGGGCCGAAGGGCCTGTTCCTGTGCTGTAATTTTCTTACAACAATTAAAAGGTTTCTTGATGGGCACGTGAATAGGAAGAATTTAAATGGATATGGGTCAAATGCTGGCAAATGAGACTAGATCAGTTTAGGATATGTGGTCGACATGGATGAATTGGATTGAAGGGTCTGTTTCCATGCTGTATAACTCTATGATTCTATATTTCCTCCATACCAACAATAACAATGCTTCAAAATTACCTAATTGGATATAGAGCACTTTGGGACATTCTGAAGTTATGAAAGGCAATACATAAATGTAACATCCTTCCTATGTTTACTACTTTTATTGTCTTTTCCATTCTCCCTTCTCCTCAAGGTGATCAATTGATAAATATACTGTAAAGTGTCTGACTGGATTTGCTTCAAATTTGTTGCTCCCAATACTGGTAGATATGCTACAACTGACATCATTATTTGTGAGTTAAGAATTAATTCAAGCTCATATTGCTGCTGTTGGTAACTGAAGAAGTTGGGGTTCTTAGAGCAGAGAAGCTAAAAAGAGATTTGATAGTGCCATTTAAAATGATGGAAGATTAGCTGGTATCTGGTCAATTACACCATCAACACCCATAAACAGAGCTGCATTGGGCCACAACACATTGCAGCAATCCAGACTTGCGCAAAGCAGAACAGGAGCACTTATACGGAGTTTTTAAAAGGAATGGATACCCAAAAAGCACAATCTGTCATTACTTCCGCGACAGACCACAGCAAGAAGACACAGTGCGGCCAGACACACTAGTCACCCTACTGTACTTCAGGGACATATCAGAGATGACGTCAAGATTTCTCAGACCCCTAGTTATCGGGGACCCCACAACCAACAACCACCCTGTGACAGCTACTGACGAACGTGAAGGATCCCATCCCCACAACCAATAAAACTAAAATAATACAAAATACCACACAAAGACTGGTGTGTTTGATTGCAGAAGTTTCGTCACCCTGCTAGGTAACATCGTCAGATTTAAAAAGGACCTGAGGGGTAACTTTTTCACACAGAGACTGGTGTGTGTATGAAATGAGCTGCCAGAGGAAGTGGTGGAGGCTGGTACAATTACAACATTTAAAAGGCATCTGGATGGGTATATGAATGGGAAGGGGTTAGAGGGCAATGGGCCAAATGCTGGCAAATGGGGCTAGGTCACATGGGATGGCTGGTCGGCGTGGTCACATTGGACTGAAGGGTCTGCTTCTGTGCTATATAACTCTCTGACCCTATTAAAGCCAGAGGGTGTAAATTTAAGGTGGCTGGCAAAAGATTTTTTTTTAATTTTAGCTGCAAAACTGTGTCTTTTTCATTTTTATTTACAAACTAAAATGAGCTGTTCTAAAATGAAGAATTGCTGCAGGATTACTGCATGTTTTGAAGGCAAGTAACCTAACACTCATTGTAAGCAATGTTTACACAGCTGCTTGTTCCAGTAGTGCTTGAAGTGGCGTCACAGACGAACTGGAGCTGGGAGGTTGGAAACAGATGAAGCTCTGGATGACACAAAAAGCTGATTGGGCTGTAGGCTAGGACCAGTTGTCAATGGCAAAGGCCTTCTGCCTGCCAACAACTATACGATTGGTTCTCAGTTAACTGAACAGCTTGTGGACGTGAATAATTGAGAATCTTCTGACCACAACCAGCTGAATATCTCTCTCTGTTCCCTGCAGAAAAAAAGCCATTCTATGCTTGAAGAAAATCAGTTTAATTTTGCTCCAGCAGTTGCTGTAAGATGTGTTTTTTTAAAATTAGTAAATCAGATGATTTATAAAGTTAACAGCTACCCCGTGCCTTTTGCAAACCAGTGGAAGCATCTGGAAAAGGAAGACGGAGAAGCAGCATTCTGATCAGTACAAGAACCATCTCAGCAGATCCTGTGAACAATAATGACTGAACTGATTTTCCAGTGTTCTCTCCATCCATTACACCCATGCTTTATTTTCCTCTGTGTGTTTTTCTATGTGTGTTTGTGTGTACATGTACAAGGGAAATCTTACAAGGGGATTAGAGTTTTATTTATTAGTGCCACCTGCCAATGGTTCATAATTATATACCTGTTATGAAGCTTGACCTATTTGTAATAAAGCATAATTTGTGTTAAGTACAGAAACTTGGCATGTGCCTTAAAAGACCTAAGAATTGGGGAATTTTGTGCACTTGTACAGAAACTTTAAGTTTGTAATAACTCCAGGAATAGCAGGGCCTGATTTCCAGTGCACTACCCGACTGAGACGTAACATAGCACTTTGATTTTCTTACCTTTGAAATGCATGCCTGTTGGAGTGGTGTGTACAGATTCTATAGTTGTCTTCAATAGCCCTACGCCTAACTGGGGAGTGTCAGCTCAGTGAAATACATGCCATCCTGAGCATTAAACCACATATTGAAGGCTCCTGTTCCATACTAGTCTTCCTGAGAAGAGAGCAATAGCCTTGCTACGGTAACACCTCTGTCATCCAATCTGACTGGTGCTATCTAATTTGTTGAATTATGGTCTCCCATATGTTGTCCATGATCAAATATAGATTTGTCACAATAAAGAATAAATTAGGACAGTTTAGAGGTATAAGAGATACACAAATATTCAATTCATTTTCATCAGAGAGAAAGCAAAGCCAGGAATTATACCTTTATCTCAACATCCTTCATGTGCCACTCTTAACATTTCAGCTGTTTGAGCTTTGAAGAAACTGGTTGCACTTAAATTAAGGGATGAAAGAATTTGACACCTTTTCCTCGATAATTTTGATAGTGACTATGTTTCCTTTATCCTTACATTCCTTATCCAAGAATTGCCGCTATGTTTTCCCACCAGGTCTCCCACATTATTGGCCTTTTGTATTGATGCCAATTTGCTGATTATATACAAAACTGTTAGGACACTTGACAGGCTAAATGCTGTGACTGGCTAGAGAGTCTATAACAAGAATAAAGGCTCATTTATTTTGAATTGACTACAGGGTGTCAGGAGGAAGAAATCCTGACTCATTATTCTGTCTCCACCTTTCCTTTTTCCACCCGTTTGTTTCAGGAAGTGGGGAGGCAATAGCCTAGTGATATTATCACTGGACTGTTAATCCAAAGACCCAGGTAACGTTATGGGGACCCAGTTTTGAATCCTGCCATGGCAGATGGTAGAATTTGAATTCGATAAAATATCTGGAATTAAGAGTCTAATGGTGACCATGAATCTGGCTCTAATTATTGTTAAAAACCCATCTGGTTCACTAATTCCCTTTAGGGAAGGAAACTGCCATCCTTACCTGGTCTGGCCTACATGCGACTCCAGACCCACTGTTGACCCTTAACTGCTGTCGGGGATGGACAATAAATGCTGGCCCAGCCAGCAACACCCTCATCCAATGAACGAATGAAAGAAAATTCTCTGGCTTTCTACTGTTGCCACAGCAACAACTCAACAAACTCAATGAACAGCCAATGGGGACTGGAGAAGGATTGTTTTTTTACCAATGGTGTCAATTAGATTGGAGCAGGTGGGTTTTTAAGAACTGAGATGACTAACCATTGCCTGATTTCACTCTTTCCCCACACATGATATGCTTCTGGCCAGATGTTATTTGGCTGGGGAAGTTCCCACCACCTCAGTATATCTTGATGCAATAAGCTCTCTTGCACTTGTCTGGCTCACTATGCAGCTATTTTACAACCCTTGGTCAGTCCAGGAGCGGTGAATCTTCAATTTGTTGGTCTTTTCCAGAACCATCTATGATGTCTTAGATGGATTTACTGCCATCAATTCTTTGTGCTGGTGTTAATCCAGGCTACTGAGACCATGGAGAGGGGATGGGAAAAAGTTGCCCATGTGGCATCTTAGGCACCCAACAACAAATTGGTTGGCTACATATTACATAGGATTACATACAATATGTGGAACAATCCCTCTTCTGCAGCTACACTGGCCCTATCCCCCAACGCTTCCTCCGTTACATCAATGACTGTATCGGCGCCGCCTCGTGCTCCCACGAGGAACTTGAACAGTTCATCAACTTTACTAACACCTTTCACCTGAACCTCAAGTTCACCTGGACCATCTCTGATACCTCTCTCTGCTTCCTGGACCTGTCTGTCTCCATCTCTGGTGACCACCTCAAAACTGATATCTATTTCAAGCCCACCGACTCCCACAGCTACCTAGACTACACCTCCTCTCACCCACCTTCCTGCAAGAATGCGATCCCCTACTCCCAATTCCTTCACCTCCGCCGTATCTGCTCCCAAGATGGGGCATTCCATCCCCGAACATCCCAGATGTCCTCTTATTTCAAGGACTGCAATATCCCCCCTACAGTAGTCAAAAACGCTCTCGACCACATCTCTTGCGTTTCCTACTCCTCTGCCCTCACATCCCCTTCCCACAACAAAAACAAAGACAGAATTCCCCTTGCCCTCATGTATCACCCCACCAACCTGCGGATTCAATGTATCATTCTCCGCCACTTCCGCCACCTGCAATCTGACTCCACAATGAAGGATATATTTCCCTCCTCACCCCATCTGCCTTCTGTAGGGACCGTTCCCTCCATGAGTCCCTTGTCCGCTCCACACTCCCCACTAGCCCAAACACCCCCGGCACCTTTCCCTGCAACCGCAGGAAGTGCTACACTTGCCCCTACACCTCCCCCCTCACCTCCATCCAAGGACCCAAAAAAACCTTCCACATCAGACAGATGTTCACCTGCACATCTGTCAATGTTGTCTATTGCATCCGCTGCGGCCTCCTGGAGACCAAGCAGAGGCTCGGAGACCGCTTTGTAGAGCACCTGTGCTCGGTTCGCGACAAACGACAACACCTTCCAGTCGCGAACCATTTCAACTCCCCCTCCCACTCCCTGGGCGACATGTCCATCCTGGGCCTCCTCCAGTGTCACAATGACGCCACCTGGAAACTGGAGGAGCAGCACCTCATATTCCGCATCGGGATCCTACAGCCCAATTGTCTTAATGTGGACTTTACTAGCTTCAACATCTCCCCACCCTGGCCTCATCCCATGACCAACCCTCCCTCTCATCCCCACCTCATTGATCTGTCCATCTTCTATCCCATCTATCCGCCCCTCCCACCTCACTGACCAATCCCCACCACTGCCCTCTGCACTCACCTATCACCATCCCACCCACATTCCCCAGCCCCCCCCCTCCTCTCTCTATTTATTTCAGAGCCTCCCTTCCCCCTCCCCCATTTCTGAAGAAGGGTTCCAACCCGAAATGTCATCTTTCCTGCTCCTCTGATGCTGCCTGGCCTGCTGTGTTCCTCCAGCTCCACACTGTGTTACCTATTACATAATAGCTACCTGCATTCAATCTGAGGTACATGATTGCCTCTGGTGTGATATGAAGCTTAACATCAGAGTACGTTCACATTGCAGCTACCTACATATTCACACACTGCATTGGTATTAAGCACAAGGCTATAATGACTCTCTAGATTCTTTGGAGAACTGGTGCAGTACTTTATATCCCAGGCAATGTTATGATGCTTTATGATGAACAAGATAGCACCGGAGTAGAGCTCCTGTGCTGAAGCTCATCTGCTCTGGCCACTTTTCTTTTGTTCTTTTTTTCTTTCCCTCCCCTTTCCTTTTTTCTTCCTTTCTATACCTTTACTTCCCTCTTGCCCTGAGCTTGGATGGCGTTGGTAGCAGGGACATGCCAGCGCGGATCTTCAGCAAGACCACCGCAGACCTCCGGTGGGCCCAGTGCATGGACCTCAAGTGGGTTGCATACCAGGACCTCGAGTACGCCCAGCATGGAGGAGAATGGGCCCCGCGCGGAGGACAGTGGGCCCAGTGCGGAGGAGAGTGTACCCAGCATGGAGGTGATTGGGCACAGCGTGGAGGAGATTGTGCCCAGCATGGGAGACAGTGTACCTAGCATGGAGGAGATTGTGCCCAGCATGGAGAAGAGTGTGCCCAGCACGGACGTGATTGGGCCCAGCGTGGAGGAGAGTGTACCCAGCATGGAAGTGAATGGGCCCAGCAGGGAGGAGAGTGTACCCAGCGTGGAGAAGAGTGTACCCAGCATGGAGGTGATTGGGCAGAGCTTGGAGGAGAGAGTGACCAGCATAGAGGAAAGTAGGCCCAACGTGGAGGAGAGTGTACCCAAAACGGAGGTGATTGGGCACCGTGTGGAGGACAGTGTGCCCAGCATGGTGGAGAGTAGGCCCAGCATGGAGGAGAGTGTGCCCAGCACGAAGGAGAGTGTGCCCAGCACGGAGGTGATTGGACACCGTATGGAGGAGCGTGTACCCAGCACGGAGGTGATTGGGCACCGTGTGGAGGACAGAGTGCCCAGCATGGCGGACAGTGTGCCCAGCATAGAGGAGAGTCGGCCCAGCGTACCCGTAATGGAGGTGGTTGGGCACAGCCTGGAGGAGAGTGGACCCAGCATGGAGGAGAGTGTACCCAAAATGGAGGTGATTGGGCACCGTGTGTAGGAAAGTGTGCAAGGCATGGTGGAGAGTGTGCCCAGCACCGAGGAGAGTGCGCCCAGCATAGAGGAGAGTGTGCCCAGTGTAGAGGAGAGTGTACCCAAAACGGAGATGATTGGGCACCGTGTGTAGGAGAGTGTGCCAGGCGTGGAGGAGAGTGTGACTAGCACGGAGGAG
>NC_063355.1:39095657-39096258 GCF_021869965.1 Rhincodon typus | reverse complement strand
AGGAGAGTGTGCCAGGCGTGGAGGAGAGTGTGACTAGCACGGAGGAGAGTGTGCCCATAATAGAGGAGAGCAGGCCCAGCGTGGAGGAGAGTGTACCCAAAACGGAGGTGATTGGTCACAGCGTGGAGGAGAGTGTACCCAGCACGGAGCTGATTGGACAGAGCGTGGAGGAGAGTGGGCCCAGCACGGAGGTGAGTGTGCCCAGCATGGAGGAGATTGTGCCCAGCATGGAGGAGAGTGTGCCCATCACAGACGGGAGTGTGCCCAGCGCCAATGTGATTGGGCCCAGCGTGGCGGAGAGTGTACGCAGCGTGGAGGAGAGTGTGCCCAGCGTGGAGGAGAGTGTGCCCAGTGTGGAGGAGAGTGGGCCCAGCACGGAGGGGAGTGGACCCAGCGTGGAGGGGAGTGGACCCAGCGTGGAGGAGTGTACACAGCGTGGAGGAGAGTGTACCCATTACGGAGGTGATTGGGCCCAGTGTGGAGGAGAGTGCGCCCAGCGTGGAGGAGAGTGTGCCCAGCCCAGAGGAGAGTGGACCCAGCACAGAGGAGAGTGGGCCCAGCACGGAGGAGAGTGTGCCCAGCGTGGAGGAGAGTGTGCCCA
>NC_063355.1:39089480-39095647 GCF_021869965.1 Rhincodon typus | reverse complement strand
AAAACGGAGGTGATTGGGCACAATGTGGAGGAGAGTGTGTCCAGCACGGAGGTGATTGGGCAGAGTGTGGGGGAGAGTGTGTCCAGCACAGAGGTGATTGGGCAGAGCGTGGAGGAGAATGGGCCCAGCGTGGAGGAGAGTGTACCCAGCACAGAGCTGACTGGGCAGAGCGTGGAGGAGAGTGTACCCAGCGTGGAGGTGATTGTGCTCAGCGTGGAGGAGAGTGTATCCAGCATGGAGGAGATTGTGCCCAGCTTGGAGGAGAGTGTGCCCAGCACGGAGGAGAGTGCACCCAGCACAGAGGTGATTGGGCACAGCGTGGAGTAGAGTGTACCCAGCATGGAGGAGAGTTGGCCCAGCACGGAGGTTATTGTGCCCAGCTTTTAGGATAGTGTCCCCAGCATCGAGGTGATTGGGTACAGCGTAGAGGAGAGCATACCCAGCACGGTGGAGAGTGTATCCAGCGTGGAGGAGAGTGGGCCCAGCACGGAGGAGAGTGGGCCCAGCATTGAGGGGAGTGGGCCCAGTGTGGAGGAGAGTATGCTCAGCGCGAAAGGGAGTGTACCCAGCACGGAGGTGATTGGGCACAGCGTTTAGGAGAGTGTACCCTCCACGGTGGTGATTGAGCCCAGCGTGGAGGAGAGTGTGCCCAGCGTGGAGGAGAGTGTGCCCAGCGTGGAGGAGAGTGTACATAGCATGGAGGAGAGTATGCTCAGCGCAGAAGAGAGTATACCCAGCACGGAGGTGATTGGGCCCAGCGTGGAGGAGAGTGGGCCCAGCGTGGAGGAGAGTAGGCCCAGCGTAGAGGAGAATGGGCCCAGCATGGAGGAGAGTGTGCCCAGCCCAGAGGGGAGTGTGTCCAGCACAGAGGGCAGTGTGCCCAACATGTAGGAGAGTGGACCCAGCATGGAGGAGAGTGTACCCAGCACGGATGAGAGTGGACCCAGCACGGAGGAGAGTGTGTCCATCACGGAGGAGATTGTGCCCAGCTTGGAGGAGGGTGGACCCAGCATGGAGGAGAGTGTGCCCAGCGTGGAGGAGAGTGTGCCCAGCACAGCAGTGATTGGGCTCAGCGCGGAGGAGAGCGGGCCCAGTGTGGAGGAGAGTATGCTAAGCGCGGAGGAGAGTGGGCCCAGCACGGAGGGGAGTAGCCGAGCACAGAGGGGAGTGTGCCCAGCACAGACGGCAGTGTGCCCAGTTTGGAGGAGATTGGACCCAGCATGGAGGAGAATGGGCCTAGTGTGGAGGAGAATGTGCCCAGCACAGAGGGGAGTGTGCCCAGCGTGGAGGAAAGTGTGACCAGTGTGGAGGAGAGTGGGCCCAGTGTGGAGGAGAGAGTGCCCAGCGTGTAGGAGAGAGTTCCCAGCATGTAGGAGTGTATGCCCAGTGTGGAGGAGAGTGGGCCCAGCACGGAGGAGAGTATGCTCAGCGCGGAGGAGAGTGGGGCAAGCATGGAGAAAATTGTGCCCTGCACAGAAGGCAGTGTGCCCAGTGTGGAGGAGAGTGCGCCCGGCACAGAGGGGAGTGGACCCAGCACGGAGGAGAGTGTGCCCAGCACAAAGGAGAGTGTGCCCAGCAAGAATGACAGTGGATCCAGCGTGGAGGAGAGTGGACCCAGCATGGAAGAGCGTGGGCCCAGTGTGGAGGAGAGTGGCCCCAGCACGGAGGAGAATGGGCCCAGCGTGGAGGATAGTGGGCCCAGCAAGGCTGAGAGTGGACCCAGCATGAAGAAGCATGGACCTAGCACGGAAGAAGGTGGGCCCAGCATGGAGGGGAGTGGTCCCTGCGTAGAGGGGAATGGGCCCAGCATGGAGGAGAATTGGCCCAGCGCGGAGGAGAGTGGGCCCAGCACGGAGGAGAGTGGGCCCAGCACGGAGGAGAATGGGTGCAGCATGGAGGATAATGGTCCTAGCATGGAGGAGAATGGGCCCAGCGTGGAGGAGAGTGGGCCCAGCACAGAGGAGAGTCGGCCCAGTGTGAAGTAGAGTGTACCCAGCATGGAACTTGAGTAAGTCCTTATTACTTTTCTGGGGAAAGCACAGGACCTGGTGTTGGAACCGGCAGCTGCAATATCAGTGGAGGCGATGTCTGCGAAGTAAGCCCAGTGGCGAAAGTTGGCACCTGAAGATTGGCGATTTTGATGTTGTTTGGGTCCAGTGTAGATGGTTGGTGAAGCAGAAGAGGTGGGATGGCAATGCAGGTGTCATTGATGGTGACAAACTGGCTCAGGATTGATGGACTCTCTTTAAGCTATATCTTTCTATATTTTTCCCCTTATTCTTAAATTATTCAAAATGGCACCAAATCGTATTGACATGTGAAAGCTTTTCACTGTACTTTACTGTATTCTTACTGTAAAATACAGGTGACAATAAATTATCATTGAAGAGTTCAGTTGACCCTTTCAGGTTCTCACTGCCTTGTTCGGCAGAGACAAAACCTGGGATCACCAGCAGACTGAGGCAGGAGACGGATTCTGATATTCCAGTTGGTCTGGGATCCTTGGGCTCTGGCGCTGAGGGGAGTGCTGGGATTGACGGGGCAATGGAGGAGGCTGGGGAAACATGATGGGGAGGGGTCCTTTGCGGGGGCCTCGGTTGCTTCTGATGAGCACTGGGTAAAGCAGCTGGCATGTCCAGTTTGACCATGAGGCCACAGGTCAAAATGTGGCAGGCTGTACCCTTGTGTTACACTTCCCCCAGCCCAGATAGAAGCAGTGGAGGGAAGGGGGCAGAGGATCCTGCTCTCTGGGGGCTACAAAATGCCTCCCATTGTTTTCCATTTGGAATCATTCATGCTCACTGAGCCATGTCTCATGTTCTGCACTGTGGAAGTCTTTGATGCCAAATGACGGTGCAACAGCATTATTTTACTGGCATTCTTTGTAACAATATTTCCCATTAATATCACATACCATTATATGGCAGTTTATGACATTAGTTTTCCAACTACAGAATATGCCACGTCTTAAGTGGAAATCTGCTGACCCATGTTGTCCCTTCATTTTAATAGATTAAACTCCAAAGTAGCTTCATTTATTTCAAAGAGATCTCTCTCTCTCTATATATATATATTTATACTAGAGGAATGCAACCCAGGGACACCAAATAGTATGATTATCATTGCTGCAAATTAACTGACCTGTGTGTGACACTGATATAATGCAAGATTTATTTAGCATTAATATCCTTTGCATTCTCCTACTGTGCAGAATTAAACCCTGATGCTTTCTTTGTAATTACCTTGACATCTTAAGCCACTGTAACCCAGTTAACAATGTTGCACCGAGACGAGGAACATATTTCACAGCTCCTTGTAATTTTTAACACAAATTACAACAGCAAAATGCCTCTTAAATGAGCCTGTTATTTTATTTGGTGCAGATTTTATTAAGCACTGTGGGGAATTTGGGTGTAGTGTGAGTTGAATGCTGCAATACAGCCACCTGTTTTGTGCTCTGATTTTAGACTAATCTTGACATAACTGTGTATTTCAGGGTAGAAAAGCTGGAGAATTTTAAATGTGAATGAGCTACGCCCAGAACCTCTTCAGCTTGTGTTTTCCACGACCTTTCAAGAAGCGGTTTTTCTGGATTTGGCCCATCACACACCCACTCACTTTACCAAAACCCCCGGTGTAAATGGCAAGGTTTTGCTGACAAGCTCCTTATTATTACCCTCATCTGCTGAAATGCCCAGGCAACAATCAGCATGCTTTAAAAAGGCCCCGCCATCGCAAAGCACTTGATTTGCTTAGAAACTGCCGAGAAGGTTTAAGTGGCTCAGATTAGGTTATTTTGTGGAAGAAGCACAGAAAAAGCTGGAGAAACAATTAGTCCCTCAACATCCGTGGAAAGAGAAAAACAGAATTAAAGGTTTGAGTTTGATATGACTCTGCTTCAAAGCATCCTCTATGTTTGTTTCAGATTTCCAGCATCTTCAGTGTTTTGCTTTCATTTGACAGATTATCCTGCACGTTATACTGCCGCATCATGCAGGTGAAAACTTTTATTTAAAAAAATGCCCATTTTTGTTGATGAACCCATATTAACTCCAATAGGGCTATGGGGGAGCTGATAACCAAGTGGTACTATTGTTGGCCTGTTAGCCTAGAAAGGCAGGTAATGTTCTGGGGACCTTTTTTTAAAATTCTGTCACAGGATGAGGGCGTTGCTGCTAGACAGCATTTATTGCCCATCCCTTCAGAGTCAACCACATTGCTGTGGGTCTGGAGTCTCATGTAGGCCAGACCAGGTAAGGATGGCAGTTTCCTTCCCAAGGACATTAGTGAGCCAGATGGGTTTTCCTGACAATCAGCAATGGATTCACGGTCATCATTAAATTCTAAATTCCAGATATTTATTGAATTCAAATTCCACCATCTGCTGTGGCAGGATTTGAACCTGGGTCCCCAAAATGTTATCAGGTTCTCTGGATTAACATTCCAGCAATAATACCACTAGGCTGTTGCCTCCAACCGCAATGAAACTATTTTGAAAACTTTTATTTTAGAAAATGCCCATTTCTGTTGATGAACCCATATGAACTCCAATAGTGCTATAGGGGAGCTGATAGCCTAGTGGTACAATTGCTGACCTGATAGTCTAGAGAGGCAGGTAATGTTCTGGGGACCTGGGTTCAAATCTTGCCACAGTGGATGGTAGAATTTGAATTCAATGCAAATCTGGAATTACAAGTCTCATGATGCCATTGCTAATCATTGGGGAAAAACACATCTGGTTCACTTACTGCCCTTTAGGAAACAAAACTGCCATCCTTGCCTGGACTACATATGACTCCAGACCCACAACAATATGGTTGACTCTTAACTACCCTCTGGATGGGTAACTAACAGCTTTGCCAGCAATGCCCTCATCCTGCAAATAAAAAAGTATAATTAATTCAATCAGGTTTCCACAGTTTCCCATGAAAGAATACTTTTGAAGTAACATTATACTGCCCTTATGGGGGCAATACGGTGGGTCAGTGGTTAGCACTGCTGCCTCACAGCGCCAGGGATCCAGGTTCAATTCCACCCTCAGGCAACTGTCTGTGTGATGTTTGCACATGCTCCCCGTGTCTAAGTAGGTTTCTTCTGGCTGCTCCAGTTTCCTCCCACAGTCCAAAGATGTGCAGGTTAGGTGGATTGGCCATACTAAATTGCCCACTGTGTCCAGGGTTGTGCAGGTTGGGTGGATTAGCTGTGGGAAATACAGGGTTACAGGGATAGGGTAGGGGGCAGATCTGAGTGGGATGCTCTTTGGACAGTCAGTGTGACTCAATGGGCTGAATGGCCTGTTTCTACACTGTAAGGATTTTATGGAAATCATGGCTCATGGATAGTTTTGTTTGACACTAAACAGTCTTGAATCATCACCTCAATTTTACATCCAAAGCAGAAACTCTCACTCCCCTCTCTCTCTCTCTCTCTCACTCTCCACAGCCAGTATTTTATCTCTGGGGCCTGGGTTCAAATCCACCACATGATGGCTGGATTGCAATCTGTTATGTTTGACATGAAATGGGTTTAACAGTCTCAGTCCATTTTCCTCTCGACATGAATTCCAAGCAGAAACTCTATCTCAGCACTAAAACTGACAGGTTCACTCACAGGTCACAGTTGGAGATAGGTACTGAGCCTCTTAACCAGTCAAAGAATCATACAATACAGAAGAGACCCATCGGCCCATCAAGTCTGTATTGTCAGTAAATACAATAAACCCTGCAGCCCAATGGTATCAATGTGGATTTCACAAGTTTCAAAATCTCCCCTCCCCCTACCGCATCCCAAAACCAGTCCAGCTCATCCCTGCCTCCCTAACCTGTTCTTCCTCCCACCTATCCCCTCCTCCCACCTCAAGCCGCACCTCCATCTCCTACCGACCAACCTCATCCCGCCCCCTTGACCTGTCCGTCCTCCCTGGACTGACCTATCCCCTTCCTAACTCCCTACCTACACTCACCTTTACTGGCTCCATCCCTGCCTCTTCGACCTGTTTGTTTCCTCTCCACCTATCCTCTCCTCTATCCCTCTTCTATCCGCCTCCCACTCTCTCCCTATTTATTTCAGAACCCCCTTCCCCTCCCCCTTTTCTGATGAAGGGTCTAGGCCCGAAACGTCAGCCTCTCTGCTCCTATGATGCTGCTTGGCCTGCTGTGTTCATCCAG
>NC_063355.1:39029521-39089470 GCF_021869965.1 Rhincodon typus | reverse complement strand
AGCCTCTCTGCTCCTATGATGCTGCTTGGCCTGCTGTGTTCATCCAGTCCTGCACCTTGTTGTCTCATATTCACTGATGTGCTTCCTGGAAGGAAGAAGTCCATCCTGACATGGAGTGGCCTATAAGCGATGCCAGACCTGAAGAAGTGAGATTACATGCCCTCTGAAACGGTTTATGTGGCTGTCGCTGGCTGGATCAGTATTTATTGCTCTCCAGAAGGTGTAAATGAGCTGCCTTCCTCAATTACCACAGCCCCTGTGCTGCAGGTAGGCACACAATGCTGTCGGGGGGTTATTTTCAGGAATTTAACAAAGCGACAATGAATGAGCAGCGATATGTTTCCAAGTCAGGATGATGAGCAGCTCGGAGGGGAACTAGCAGGTGGTGGTGTTCCCATGTGTCTCCTGCCCTTATCCTTCTAGATGGAAGCAGTCATGCATTTGGAAGTTGGAACATAAGAACATAGGAATTAGGAACAGGAGTAAGCAGTTCAACCCTATGAACACTCCGCCATTTAACAAGATCATGGCTGATCTTATCCTAGTCTCACCTCCACTGAGCTGTTGTCTTGTTGCCTTGGTGAATTTCTGCAGTGCATCTTGTATATGGTACACATTGCTGTTGCCTAAAGTCAGTGGTGGAGAGAGTGAACGTTTGGGAATGTGGTGCCAATCAACCAGGGTTCCTTTGTCCTGGGTGCTGTCAACCTTCTAGTGTGTTGTTGAAGCTGCACCCATCCAGGCATATGGGGAGCATTCCATCACACTCCTGACTTGTGTTGTGTAGGTGATGAACAGGAAGTGAGTCACTTACTGCAATGTTCCTCGCCTCTGACTCGCTCTTGAAGCCACTGTGTTTAGATGGTGAATTTAGTTGAGTTTCTGATTTCAAAAGGGCCTGAGCGGCAACTTTCTCATGCAGAGGGCAGTGCATCTATGGAATGAGCTGCCAGAAGAAGTAGTGGAGGCAGGTACAATTATAACATTTAAAAAACATTTGGATAGGTACATGGATAGGTAAGGTTTAGAGGGATATGGGCCAAATGCAGGCAAATGGGACTAGTTCAGTTTAGGAAACCTGTTCGGCATGGATGAATTGGGCTGAGGGGTCTGTTTCCATGCTGTACGACTCTATGATTCCCAGCAATATTTGATGGCAACTGTGTTGGAAAACTCAAATCTCTTGGTTTTTCTGGTGAGCTCTCTGACTAAATCTGTCATTTCCTGATAAATGGATGTTTGTCTTCTCAATGAATAATTCTGCAGGGATGTGTTATTGGAGTGTATTTGGGATCCCCTGTGTTCCCTGTCATCATCAATAACCCAAGCTGCTTCATCAAACATAATGTTCCTATTCATCATTGACATCATCATAGCAAGACAGTCAATGATTGTGCCTTTGCAGACAGATGGAGACAGAACCACATATTAAGAATCATAGAATCTCTACATTGTGGAAGATCATTCGGCCCATTGAGTCCACACTGACCCACTGAAGTCCCCGTAAGCCTGCATTCCCCATGGCTTATCCACCCAGCCTGCACATCCCTAGACAATATGGGCAATTTAGTATGGCCAATCCACCTAACCTGGACAACATTGGACTATGGGAGGAAACTGGAGCACCCGGAGGAAACCCACACAGACACGGAGAGAACGTGCAAACTCCACAGACAGTTGCTTGAGGATAAATTGAACTTGGGTCCCTAGCACCTTGAGGCAGCAGTGCTAACCACTGGGCCAATGTGCCACCCTGGAAGATGAGAAAGCAAGTCTTATTTTCAACATGCCTCTCCTGCCAACCACCCTGTGTATTCTGAGTGCTGATTTGCGCTGTCGTGGTCAACCTTGTGTTAGGAGTCAAACCTACACTCTGGCATTGCAGGCTCAGCCACATTGCTGCAGAGAAAGACAACGGTCTGAGGAGATGGAAGATCCACTGGCCTCTGTTCCCTCTCGGACCTGCTGATCAAGCAGCTGAGCCTTTCCATTCTTCCAGCCTGTCCGACTGCAGAGGTCACAACTGTTAGTGACTGTTCCTTAGTTATCAGTGTTTACCATCTCATCTCTCTCTTCTCAATGTCTTTGTCGTGGAGGTATGGACACCCAAGTGGTCCTGACCCAGTGGTCAGTTCACCAGACAAAAAGTCTCTGTGCATACAGCAACAAATTGTTCTGACGAAGGATCACTGGACCTAAATATTACCTCTGCTCTCTGCTGCCAGACCTGCTGAGTTTCTCCAGCATTCTTCGTATGTGTTTCAGATTTCCAGCATCCTTAGTTCCTTCAGTTTTTCTCGTTTTGCTCAAACAGCTGTCATCCATCTGATGAATGTGTCAGAGCCAATGGAGTTGTCATTAGCTCAGCAATGTGTTTGTGCTGATGGAATTAGCTCGCTCCATGACCACTGAGTTAGGGACCTTGTCCTGCCGGGAGATGCCTAGGATATGTCTGAGACTGCAAGACTAGAAGCTGCTCATCCCTTTCTCCTGCGTACCATTCATTGTCTGGCTCTCAACACTGTACAGCAGTCCACCGAGAACACAGGCTTGCAGTTTGATGTTCCCAGTTGGGTTACTCCTATTGCACATTCTCTCGCTCAGCTCCGATGTGAGAGCTATGGTTGTAGTATGCTTCATATTAGACAGAGCCTCAGTTTTATATTTCATCTGAGAGATTGGTCTTCAACTGGCACTCCTTCAGTACTGCAGTGGGGTGCCAGTCAAAAGTGGGTGCTCACATTTCTGAACTGAGGCTCAAACTGATGACCATGTACAATTGCCCCCTTGATATTGACCCTTCGGCTAAGAGCCAAAGCAATATTGTGACCCATTCAGACGCAGTTGAAGTTAAAATGAACGGCCAGGAAGTCAAAGGTTCTGAGCCCTCAATCACCTTTGCGTTCTACGAAAGTCACTGCCCAGTAAGTGCTCTGGCTTGTGGATCCACAGGCATTTACTTTGTGATTGAACTGCTAAGTAGTTGAGCTCTGATCTGCCCTATTTGGTTTGCTATGTACATTGAGATCAACGCTCTGTTAGAGCTGCAATTTATTGAGAAGGGCCAGTGTGAGCTGGAATAGGCACAAGTGATGCACGAGGAATATTATTAGCTCCTGTTTAGATGCCATGAAGCATGCTTTCCTGTAGCAGCAAGAGCTTTTTGAGACTGGCTACAGATCAGTGCTTTAGGCACAGGGAGACTGAGAGAGCAATATCGTCCTCAGGAGTTCTTCAAACACTCCTCGGTTATTCACACTTCAATGACTGTTTGTGCTGGAGTTTTACTCCAAGCTGCACACCATCCTGATCTGGAACTGCATTGTTGTTCCTTCACTGGTGCTGGGGCAACGTCCTGGAACTCACTTCCCAGCAGCGCTATGTGGGTCCCTATACCCTGTGCACTGCAGCAATTCAGAAAGGTGTCTCAACACCACCTTCTCTATGTTCAATCAGGCATAAGTGCTGTCCGAGCCAGTGACACCAACATCCCATGATAGAATAAAGAAACAAATGTCTCCATCAGTTCTCGTGCAGCTGGCTCCTTCCGCACTAACATTTACAGTGTCAGAAACATTACTGTCAGGAAGAGTATGAATGAAGCAACTGTTTCTCTTAGCTGAAGGGTCAGTAACAAGGAGGGCTTAATTTTAAACTGAAAGTCAGAAAATTTAGAGGTGATTTGAGAAAAACCTTATCCCACCCAGGGGAAAAGGTCAGCTTTCCTGGTCAACTGATGCTGCCTGGCCTGCTGTGTTCCTCCAGCTCCACACTGCGTTATCCCACCCAGAGGGTGGTGGGTTTTGGAATGCATTGCCTGGGCATGTGGTTGAGGTGGGAAACAACACAACCTTTAAAAAGTACTTGGAGGAACACTTGGAGTGCCATAACATTCGAGGCTACGGGCTGGGAGGTGGGAATAGTGTAAATTTAGTGTAGCTCTGGTAGTATAGTCTGAAGGGCTGAAGGTCCTCTTCTGTCCTGTACGATTCTGTGATTCTGTAATTGTATGAATGCTTTGCTCCATTAGGCACTAATCTAGATTGCTCTTTCTCACTCAACAGCCTTGCTAGCAGACTGGTCAACGTAACTTGAGTACACTATTTGGCTCTCCAAAGGTCCAGAAAGTCATTGCAACACAACAATGCTGTGGTACAATATGGGGCCAAATTAAGGAATGTATTTTAGACTACCTAAATACCTGTAACTTTGACTTCAGAATTTCCTACAAGGAGGCTGCTTTGAGAATAGGAAACCCAAAAGGGGACTGGCTTTTCAAATGTTCTTCCATTATTAATTGCTGGGCAGGTCGACAAATGGGGATTTAGACCTTTCTTTGTTGGTTCCCTGCCTGCTTGATAGCCTGACTGACAAGTTGGAAGTCTATTAGGGAAACCTAGAACACAACAGCATAACCAAGGAAAGGTATGGCCAAATGGGGCAGTGGGTATAATATGTGGGACAGACTGTAGGAGGGGTCATGATTGGTGGGGTGCCCATTTACGAGGGGTGGGTTGAATGTTGGGGGACTCAGGAAGTCCAACGGTAGCCCCAAGTAGAATGGGTTTCAGTGATGGCTAGTGGGTCTGGACGTGCCCATGGAGTAGGGGGCAAGAAGATGACGGTTGGGGATGGGTTCTGGTATTGGAGGTGGAGCAATTGGAGGTAAGGGGTGATATCACAGAGAGGGGGAGGTTGAGCTCAGTGGACCTTAAGACATTGTTCCTGTGAGTATTTCCTGCTGCTTCATGAACCTCTGAGGTCCATGCATGGCAGTGATCTCCAGAATCGGAAGTCAATGCATCTACAAAACAATCAGCATGAGTGGACCCTCCGAGCAGCTGCATGGCTGCATAACGTTACCTGAAGGAGATATTCCTGCCCCTCTTGGCCCACAAAGAGTGCTGTAAAGAGACTCACAAATTTGATTCTGCCTTTATCATCTTCTTTCATCCCCTGGGTTTCCAACGGCCCTAGGAAACAAGCTACCGTGAGTGGATTAGTTGCTCTACCCTTGTCCTATGTTTGTTAAATGTGGGTTTATAAATGATTGGGTTCTTCCCAGAAGTTTTAAAATTTTAACCTCTGATTGACACTCAAGGCATCAATCTTTAGGTTAAAATTCAGTTTCCTAGCCAGCCACAAGAAAGGAATTACTCATAGAATCCCTACAGTGTGGAAGCAGGCCATATGGCCCATCAACCCTCCAAAGAGCATCCCACCCAGACTCACCCCCTGCCCTATAGCCACACATTTCCCACGTCTAACCTACACATCCCTGGGCAACATTGGAGGTAACCACAGCACCTATGGGAGACCCACACAGACACAGGGAGAATGTGCAAACTCCACACAGACAGTCACCCAAGGCTGGAATTGAACCCAGGTCCCTGGCACTGTGAGGCGGGACTGCTAGCCACAGAGACACCGTGCCCATTCAGTTCTGAGAAATAAACTGACGTGGATAATGAAGTGAGATGGAAATGCAGTTGGGAAATGGCGATCAAAGATTCAGGTTCAATGTGACAATAGGAAAGGATAGTGGCTAATCCTGCACTGGTTAACCTCTCACTGGTTAAGTAGTGTAACGTTTCCTGCATTACATATTTCTCATTGGTTACAAAGTGCTTTAGGACAACTTGAATGGTGGTATGTAAATGCAAAGTTTTGTTTCTGTTCTTGATCTGATGTAGTGTAAACAGTTGATTCCGGTTCAGAGAATCAGGGAGAGGTCATAGCCCAGTAAGAGGCCATTCAGCCCATCATATCCTGCAGAATCCATGGGTTGAAAATCAGATGGGTTCTACAGCAGCTGAATGCTCTGGCTCTTCTTGGTTACCCACATTACAAAATAACCCCCATTGTCTCCAAGGGTAGAGTTCCCAATATTTGGCAGGTATAACAAGACCTGATTCCTGGAGATTTCTTCGATGTTTGATGATAGTGATGTACTTGTTGAATTCTGATCATTCCAGGCTTAAAGGTATAAATTCTAACAACGAAGAGAAACTTCAGCTTGGAATGACCGAACCATTATGTGAAAAGGTAATTTTGATATGGTGAAGCGCTGAAGCGAGATCAATAAATGCAGGAAGTGCACAGCCAGTCATTTGGCAAGTTTCTTTGGAATGGGCACAGTCAGGAAAGGGAACCTCCTCCTTTATAACATCAAGGACAGCACCCACTCATGTGGCATTGATAAGGGCTCCTGTGGCACAGTGGTAGTGTCGCTACCTCCGAGGCAGGAGATTTAAGTCCCAACCTGCTCCAGAAATGTAATAACATCTCTGAACAGGGTGATTAGGAAAGTCTCTGTAATGTCAATAATTTAGCAAAGCTGTTGGAAAAATATATACAGAGAAAACTGAGTTTGCTGACACTTGGAAGAATGCGTTGTATTAAGGGAACCTTCTGAGGTAAAGAATGATTTTTAAAGAATTGAAAAGAAATAATGGAAATGTATGCAGGTGAAGAGAAAAAAGAAGTGCTAATTTAAGTAGATTTTTTTTTCATTTATAAAAATCGAACTGCATTTGTGCATTTTTCAAAGATCGGAGGTGTGCATGCACAGTTAGAATTTATCATCAGATCATTGGCATTGGCAGTAATTGAGTAAAGACAGGCAAGAGCTCAAAGATGTGAACTGCTTCCACCACAAGGGGCAGCTAATGGGGATAACAGCTTGTGAAATCCTTTTAAAATGTTGGAAAGAGATTTACTTTTAATATCCAGCAGCAAATTCCAATGTATTAGTGAAGTCACATTCTGACAGCGCACTTGGTGATGTGCAGTCGTAATTAAGGTCAGGCAGCTTAATTGAAGGGCTCATCTTAACCCACTCATCCTTCCATCAAACAGCTCATCTTCAATTACTTAACAGTGCATCGGCACATCCATTATGTCTCAGTGAGACCACTATTCTCCACTAGCACTGCACTTTGCCCAGAAGGTTGAAAGATAATCAAGTAACTGTCTCAAGTTGTGTTAAGGCCTCAACTGTCTGACACGACTTAATTATTAATATTCTGATTGTGATGTTGTGACTGTGGCACAGAGTTCTTCACTGTTCTTCTGATGTGACGTAGGAACAGAGTTTAACTCTATCAGTGCACCGCTGCATTTAACTTTGAATATACATTGAGTATCTGTAATGTAAAGGAATACCGAAGCTGAAATATTCTGAAATCCCCCAATTCTCTTCCCCCATTGACTGTAATCAGTTTTGTTTTATTTTTGAAAAGGTAGATAGGTATGTTTCTAAGCCCCCGTTAGTGTGTGGTCACTTTAAATGTGCCAGCAGCAGACTTTTGTTGGTTTAAATAAAATTAACATTTGTTCACACAATCATCACAACAGAGCTAAACACTATATCAGTCACACAACCACACACTCAACAAACATACAATTAAAGATGAACATGAACTGCTACAAGTATTAAACCAAAAGAATAGTTAGCGATTCATGTGTATTGGTGATTCCATTAAAGAAGGAGTTTTTCCCCAACTTTTGAATTATAATTGAGATATAAAAACCTAGAAACATACTGACTAGATAGCTGGGATTTAGCATTACTGCAAGACTTCTTCAAAGAAAAGACTATACAGCAAGTCACGATATCAATTATGGCCACTCAATGCCACCCTCTCCCAATCTTTGCCCTTGTACCCTTCACCCATGGTCCTTCAAACCTCTATCCCAACCTATGCCTCGATACCCACTCTATGGCCCATAAAAACTACGCTCCCAATCTATGCCTCCATACCCACTACCCTGCCCTTTAAAGCTCCTAAGCTAACCTGTGCCCACTGTACCACCACCATGAACTTTTGTGCACCCCATGCTAATTTATTGCCAACTCATGCCAATCCATGCCCCCACCTACCAGCTTACACCCCTTCATCTTTCATGACAACTCATCATGAGCTGACCTCAGGATCTGTGCACAGAGAAGAGTAAGTAAAATTCTATTAAATACGTTTCTAAATGTGTATTGCATAACTCACTCCGTTGAGAAAGGCACTCTCATTGGTATGAATTTAAATTTTCACTGAGATGAAGCCTTATAAACCCAAACTTCACACACAGCAGAGAGCTGACTGTGTAATTGACTGCAGGACTGATGGAGTGCTACATCGCTGATGGTACTGCTTTTCAGGTGAAAAACTGAACTGATCTGATCTCTTAGATGGATTTGAAAGATCCGAAGGCACAATGTTATGGACGGGAGGGAACTCACTGGCCCACGGGGATCAGTCAATGTCACTGAAACAGATTACCTGACAGTTCTCTCGCTGGTGTCTGTAAAAACAGTCACAGTCTAAGGATAAGAGGTAAGCCATTCAGAACGGCAATGAGGAAGAACTTCTTAACTCAGAGAGTTGTGAACCTGTGGAATTCTCTCCCAAAGAAACATGTTGGGCGTCAGTTTGTTAGATATATTCAAGAGGGAGCTGGACGTGGCCCTTGAGGATAAAGGGATCCAGGGTATGGAGAGAGGGCGGGAATGGGATTCTGAGATTACATGATCATCCATGATCATATTGAATGGTGGCGCAGGCTCGAAGGGCTGAATGGCCTACTCCTGCTCCTATTTTCTATGTTTCTATATTCTTCTACAATACACCACTTGTGAAAATAGTTAATTAGTGCTTGTGAAATGTGCTGCAGCAATGCAAGTCCTTTATCATTCCTTAAATAAAAGCAGAGCAACTACATTTCACAGTCTCCTTCACTGCCTGGAACAAATCTCCACCTTCCACACTACAGCATTGGGAGAGTTCATAAACAGCAGGTCTCACAGCAAATATCCTCTTCCAAAATAATCTGCCCAGTGCTGAGCCTCTCATTATTCAAATTCAGCTCTGCTTTTCTTTTATATCCATTCGCATAGAGTCGGCGTCGCCAACTAAGTCAGCATTTATTGCTCATATCTAATCACCCTTCAGAAGGTGGCTATGAGCTTCTTCGATTCATTGTATGGAGACCCAGAGTGTGTTAGGGAAGGATCTTCAGGATTTTGACCCAGTGACAGTGAAAGAACGATGATATGTTCAGGATGGTACACAGAGGGGAACTTGCAGGTGGTGCTCCCATGTATCTGCTGCCTTTGTCTTTCTAGTAGGTCAGGTTGAAGGAGTCATGCTGCAGTGTATCTGTTGTATCGTGTACCTTGTGACTGACACCAGACTCCTGAAGCTACTAATCAAAAAACCGAAAGAACTGCTGATGCTGTAAATCAGGAACAAAAACAGAAGTTGCTGGAAAAGCTCAGCACGTATTATCACTGGACTGTTAATCTAGTGACCCAGATAATGTTCTGGGGACCCAGGTTCGAATCCCACCATGGCAGTTGGTGGAATTTGAATTCAATAAATATTTGGAATCAACAATCTAATGATGACGGTGAATTCATTGTCGATTGTCGGAAAAACCCATCTTGTTCACTAATGTCCTTTAGGGAAGGAAACTGCCATCCTTACCTGGTCTGGCCGACATGTGACTCTCGACCCACAGCAATGTGGTTGACTCTTAACTACCCTCTGGGGCAATTAGGGATGGGTAATAAATGCTGCCTAGCCAGCAACGCCCTCACCCTGCGAATGAATAAAAATAAAAGGTCCGACAGCAACTGTTGGCAATAAGGAAGGAGGTCTTAGGTTATAGGAGGATATAAACAGATTGGTCAGATGGGCAGATCAGAGGCAGATGGAAATTAACCCTGATATTTGTGAGGTGATTCTTCTTTGGAAGAAGAAACAAGACAAGGGAGTATTCAATGAATGGCAGGACACTAGGAAGATCTTGGGGCCCCACAGATCTCTGAAGCTGGCAGGACAGGTTAATAAGATAGTTTAGAAGGTATATGGGGAGCTTGCCTTTCTCAGTCGAGGCACTGATTATTAAAGGAGCTGTACAGAACTTTAGTTAGGCTACACCTGGAGCACTGTGTGCAGTTCTGTTCACCACAGTATAGGAAGGATGCCATTCCACTAGAGCGTGTGCAGAGGAGATTCATCAAGATGTTGCCTGGAAGGGAGCATTTCAGCAATGAAGAGAGGCTGGATAGGCCTAGGTTGTTTTCTTTGAAGCAGAGAATGTTGAGCGGGGTCCTGATAGAGGTGTATACGCTTATGAGGGGCATGGAAAAGGTGTATAGAAAGCAGCTGTTCCCCTTGGTGGGAGTGTAAGGAACAGGAGGCCACACTTTCAAACTGAAAGGCAGAAGATTTGGAGGGGATTTAAGGAAAACATTTTAATCCAGTGGGTGGTGGTGTTCTGAATTGCACTGCCTCAGAGGGTAGTTGAGGCAGGAAACCTCACAATCTTTAAAAAGTACTTAGAAGAGCACTTGAGATATTAGAACAATCAAGGCTATGGCCCTACTTTGGGAAAGTGGGTTTGAATCTGATGTGTCTTTAAGACACTTGACAATGGTTTCATGCACATCATGAGACTTTTAATTCCAGTTTTTAAAATTCAACCTCACCGCGGAATGGTGGGATTTAAACCCTGCCCCTACCCCATCCGAATGTTATCTGGGTCTCTGGATTACTAGCTCAGCAACAATAATACCAGAGGAGGCGATGGCTTAGTGGTATTATCACTGGACTGTTAACACAGAGACCCAGATAATGTTCTGGGAACCTAGGTTCGAATCCTGCCATGGCAGATGGTGGAATTTGAATTCAATAAATATCTAGAATTTAGAGTCTAATGATGACCATGGATCCATTGTTGATTGTCGGGAAAACCCATCTGGTTCACTAATGTCCTTTAGGGAAGGAAACTGCCATCCTTACCCTGCCTGGCCTACATGTGACTCCAGACCCACAGTAATGTGGTTGACTCTTAACTGCTCTCTGGGCAATTAGGAATGGGCAATAAACGCTGCCTAATTAGTGATGTCCTCATCCTGTGAATGAATAAAGAAGAAAAAACTATGCCATCACCTTCCTATCACCAGTGAATGAAAGGGGATGGGGAGTCAGCAAGGAAGTTGAGGCCATGGTGGAGCAGGCCGAATGGCCTACTCTTGCTCCTGATTCTAAGTCTATGTTCTCATTCTAGTACAACAGATGCAGTAATTGGGGAATATAGATTGTCGAGTAAGTTGGCATGGCATTCGTTCACCTTTAAGATGTGGTTTTGAGTATAAATCGGGCCAACGGGATGACTCACTCATTACATAATCCTGCACCGGTTCAATCGAGTTCACCTTGCTGCACAAGCATTGACCACAAATTGACTCTCAACTAACCACCTCACGTAGAAACAGCATAAAAAATTCCAAGGCTCACTTGGCCTAGTGCTGACGTTCCTCTGAAGTTGAGTACTTTAACATCTTGTTCTGGCAGGGTCATGCTTTATCTCAGTAGTCAGCTGGGAATGCTTTTGTTTTTAATATGTGGAAAATGTAGTCAATAGCAACAACTTGAAACGTACTGCATTCTGACTGATACTCTGCAACTGGATGAATATAAAGAAAATTCACTAATGTTTCACCATAAACTACCAATAAATGGAAAATATTGGACATTGGGTCTTTGCTTAACAGCAATTGATTCTCTTAGTGCTGAAGTCTTTTATCTCTGCAGTTGGCATAATGCATGGGTTGATGGAGCAGATTGCTACTGTCTGAGGCAGGAATACATTCCAGTTTAGCTGGAAAAACTATTTGTCTGCTGGGGCTGGAGTGCCAGGGATGTGGAGAGGAACATCTGGCTCTACTCCATATCCAATCTTCTATCTGACGAGTAGAATATCTGGAATAATTTTCACAGGTCATAGGTGAAGAGATTGAAGTATCTGAGCACTCTTGCCCAGGCATTTCTTCAGTTCAGAAAGGGTTCATTTTGTGTCTTTGTCTCTGCCTGCTTCTCACATGGCCACAGCATCACTAGTTTTATGAGACCTTGGACAGCAGGATCATAGTTCCTTGAAAGCAGAGTTGCAGTTGGACAGGATAGCAAAGAAAGCATTTGTTACACTTGCCTTTATTGGTCTGTGCATTAATGTATATGAGTTGAGAGATCATGTTGTGGCTGTATTTGACATTGATTAGGCCACTTTTGGAATACTGCATACAATTCTGATTACCCTGCTATAGGAAAAATGTGAAACTTTAAGGGGTTCAGAAAAGATTTACAGAGATGTTGTCGGTGTTGGCGGGTTTGAGATGTAGGGAGAGGCTGAATAGGCTGGGGTTATTTTCCCTGGAGCATTGGAGGCTGAGGGGTGACCTTATAGAAGTTAATAAAATCATGAGGAGCATGGATAGGGTGAATAGCCAACATCTTTTCCCCAGGGTGGGGGAGTCCAAAACTAGAGGGCATAGGTTTAAGTGAGAGGGGAAAGATTTAAAAGGCACCTGAGGGGCAACTTTTTCATGGATAGTGTGGTGCGTATATGGAATGAACTGCCAGAGGAGGTGGTGGAGGCTGGTACAATTACAACATTTAAAAGGCATCTGGATGGGTGTATGCATAGAGAGAGTTTAGAGGGATATGGTCCAAATAGTGGAAAATGGGACCAGATCAATTTAGGATATCTGGTTGGCATGAACAAGTTGGATTGAAGGGTCTGTTTCTGTGCTGTACATCTCAATGACTCTATATGCAGGCTTATTTGTCACTCGTGGGTAACACTCTCACCCCTCAATCAGACGGTTATGAGTTTAAGAATCTCCAGCACAAAATCACAGCAGTGTTGCACTGAGAGAGTGCTGCACAGACCAAAGTATTATCTTGTGGATAAGACATTAAACTAAGGTCCTGTTTTTCCTCTCAGGTGGAAGTATGTGGTTCCACTTCACTATTCCAAGGCAAGCAGGAGAGATGTCCTGGGAGCATTGTTCCCCCAGCCAACATTTAAAACAAATGATCTGATCATTTATTCTGATGATGATTTTATGAGGTCTGTCTCCTGATCTTCCTTCATACCTTCCTGTCTGAAGGCACCACACAGTCAAAGTGCATAACAGCACATTTTCCCACTTTATATTCCATCTTCCAAGTCCTTGCCCACTCGCTTAACCTGTCTATATACGCCTGTTCACTCTCTTGTGTCATCCTCAACACCGCCTTCCTGCCTATTTTCCGTGTTGGTTACAAACTTGCCAATAGTACACTCTCTTTCCTCATACATGTCATGAGTAATTATTATTAATAATTGTGGTCCCAGCACTGATGCCTGTGGCATTCCCCTAGTTACAGGTTCACATCCTGACAATGCCCCTTTTATCCCAGCTCTGTCTTCAATTCTGCACCCATTAAAGGAGGTGACCATGGAAATCGTGGATGTGTTGATAATCACCTTACAAAATTCTACACGTTCTGGAACTTTCCTGGAACATTCGTGGATGGCAAATGTTACGCTCCCCCGCCACCATTTAAAAATGGAGAGAGGGATTTGAGGACCAGTTTGAGTCATATCTATAATAGGGAAATGCTGGAGTCATTAACAAAGGATATGCCAACAGGGCACTTAGAAAATATCAATAGAATCAGACAAAACCGATATGGATTTATGACAGGGAAACCATGTTTGACAAACCTACTGGAGCTTTTTAAAGATGTAAATAATAGAATAGATAAAGGAGTATCAGTGGATTTGGTGTATTTGGATTTTCAAACATATTTTGATGAAATTCTACTTAAAGTACCACAGGGATCAGTGGTTGGTCCCAGCTACTTATATATTTATAATATTTATCAACAATTTGGACAAGGGAATTTTTTTTTAAATTCATGCACAGGATGCAGGTATCACTGGCTGGGCCAGTATTTATTGTCCATCCCGAACTGTTAAAAATCACCTGCATTGTTGTGGGTCTGGAATCATATGTAGGCCAGACAAGGTAAGGATGGCAGATTTCCTTCAGTAAAGGACACTGGTGAAACATATGGGGTTTTCCCAACAATTGATGGTGATTTTAAGGTCATCATTAGATTCCAAATCTTTTTTCTTAATTCAAATTTCACCAGTGGAATTCAAAGCCAGGTCCACAGAAAATTAATGGGTCTCTGGATTAATAGATTTGTGATAATACCACTAGGCCATTGTCTCCCCAGGTCATATTTCCAAAATTGCTGATGACTGGTGGAATTGTGAGTGATGAGAATGCTTTCAAGATGCTTCAATGTGTTTGAGATGGTTGAGAAGTGGGTAAACACAGGCAGGTGCAGTGTAATGTGGATAAGGGTGAAGTTCTCCACTTTGGTATGAAAAACCAAATGGCAGAGTATTCTTTAAATGGTGATAGATTGGGAAAGCTTGATGTACTGGCGACTTGGGTATCCTTGCGCACTGGCCACTGAAAGCAAGTATATATGTGCAGTCAGCAGTTAGAAGGCAAATGATACGTTTGTCTTCATTACAAAAGGCTTTGAGCACAGGAACAAGGATGTCTTATCGCAGCTATAAAGGGCCTTGGTGAGGCCAAACCAGGAGTACTGTGTGCAGTACTGGCCTCCTTAACTAAGTAAGGATATACCTGCCATAGTCAAATCAAAGATTCTGAACCCTGTAACCCCAAAACTAAAGACTTTCTTCTCCTTTCCTTTGATTTCAAGCTGGGATATCTGTACCCATTCCTTCAATCTTTCCCTCTCCTCCACTGCTCACCTAGTGCCATATTCTCAGCGACACAGTCTGGGACTGAACTAAAGAAAGTTGAGGCAGTGGAACCGGGGCCAGGATGGTCTATGCAGGATCTCAAGAGTGGCTAGATCTCATCTTCCTCCTCCTCCAGCTTGCTGTCACCTTCCTGTGCCTCAGTCCACCCTCATAGGAGGAGCTATGAATGTGAGAGCATTCGCTCTGTGAGGTTAAGAAAACAGGGGTTAGGTTGGAGGATTGTGGCTGGTGGTTTTCAGGAGTGCCTACTAATTTCACCATCCCTGTTGTAAGGGCAAAAAGCAAAGTGCCCACTAGCCCCACAACATTCTCTTTGAAAGGGGTAACAGAGTGTGGAGCTGGAGGAACACAGCAAGGCAGGCAGCATCAGAGGAGCAGGAAAGTCGACATTTTGGGTCGGTTCCCTTCTTCAGAAATGGGTCCCGACCCAAAACCTCAGCTTTCCTGCTCCTCTGATGCTGCCTGCCTTGCTGTGTTCCTCCAGCTCCACACTGTGTTATCTCTGACTCCAGCATCTGCAGTTCTTGCTATCCCTTTGAAAGGGGGACTGACTTGAAGGATGAACCATCCACTGGCATGCCTTTGGAAGGTATTGTGTTTCACCTTTTCCAGCAAGAAGATTGAATAGAGGAAAAGAAAGGCGACCAACTGGAAAGTGTGGGCCTAGAGGCAAAGGGGAGGTACAGCATAAAGAACTGAGACTATCAGCCTGGTGAAATGAAGGTCAGGGCAGGTAGGTTGTTGTTATTTAGGGAGAAGAGTAGCCAAATTCCAAGATCCTGAATTAGATACTGACACCATCACCCCTACCCTTAGCCAGAGTGCATTGAGAAGAGTCAGTTGTGGAAGTGTGTACTTAGAGAGGGTGAAAAGTGTCCTGCTATCCAGTGTGGGTGATGCAGGAAAGAGTATCTGCTATGTTATCCTGCTGGCCCTTGTGAAGTTAACTGATCATTTTGTGCCACTGTCTTGAGGATAAAAGTCATTGGTATTTAGTGGCAGAATCAATTCCCTCTGGGCAACATGAATTGCTACCCTGGCTCAGGGTAGCAGTCCCTAGCTCCTGTCTTTGCCCTCCTCAAGGGCAGATTACTAATCTCTCTGCCAGTGACATTGTCTGTCCTTCTCCTCAATGAAGTCTCTATCCTAAGCAAACAGGAGGCTGGAAAAACACAGCAAACCAGGCAGCATCTGGAGGAGGAGAAGTGAACGTTTTGCATATTTTAATATCTGAAATCTTCACTTCTCCTCTTCCAGATGCTGCCTGGCTTGCTGTGTTTTTCCAGCCTCCTGTTTGTCTAGGATAGAGACCTCATTGAGTTGTGTTTTTCCAGCCTCATGTTTGACTACCTTGGATTCCAGCATCTGCAGTTTTTTTTCGTCTCTTGACGGGGTCTCTATCCTGTTGGCCTGTAGACGAATGTAACGTTTGTGCAACAAAAACAAATCATGGGAAGAAATTGTTAAAGGGTGAAGAGAAAGATCCAAACATTGTTTCCCACTGTCCTGCTTGTCCCCAAAGGTGTGTTGCTGAGGAGTGCAGGCAACATTGCCTTTTTAAAGGCAGTGCACATATTCCATGCTGTTGCCTTCATTTTCATGCATTTTGCACTGGTTTTAGGCCAACAATGGCTCCCACATGAATGGGCAATTCTGAGTCCCAGGAGACTTGCCTTGTACCATCTTCTGCAAGCCACCAAGAGGAGCATGTTATATTTATTGAGCAGCTTCACTCATTTAAGGGAAACTAATTTGGAATGCTTAGCTGACAGCTCAGTTCCATTATGTCCCTTGTGTCCACTGAGTAAGTAACCCTACTGCCAAGGTTTTATTCACAGTCACTGAACCAGAATGGAGAGGTTCAGGCTCAGAATTCAATGCAAACTTCCTTTTCATTAACTCTGGTGCATCACTTTTAACACCCTAGTGAGATACTGACAGCATCACTTCTCTTTCTAGCCTTTGATGGATGTTGGGGTTAGCAGGCTTTGACTGTTCTTTACTGCACTGCATGAACATGCTCCACTAATCTTGAGGACTGAATCTTAATTTTTACAGGCTATACATATCCATGTAACTCTTTGACGTCTACAGTTGCATTTTGCAGTGCTACTTTATCTACTGCAGTCTTATCATTTATGAGTATGCCCTTGGCAGGCATAAAGCTGCTGCTTTTGTTACTGAGATTATTTCTTTGAATACTCTCAAACTTTCACGTCTGAGCCTTGAAGGTCATCAGTTCGAAACCTGATCCCAGCAACTTTTTGGTGCGAAATCCAGGTTGACACTCCAGTGCAGTGCTGAGGGAGTACTGCACTGCCGGAAGTGCTGTTCTTTGGATGAGATGTTAAACCACCCTGTCTGCCCTCTCAGGTGGATGTGAAGGATCCCATGCCACTTCTCTGAAGAAGAGCAGGGGAGTTCTACCTGGCATCCGGGGCATCATTTAACCCTCATTCACTGCAAACAGATTACTTGCACATCATCATTGCCATTTGTAGGATCTTGCTGAGCATAAATTGCCTACTGTATTTTCTAATTGCAACGGAAACTTGAATTCAAGAAGCACTTGAACGCTAGCATCTTTTTGGAACTGAATGCTGATTTACAGTCTCATTTGACATAGAAGAAGGTCATTCAATCCATTGTGTGCATGCTACTTCTTTGGAAGAGTTCACTCCTTGTTTGTCTCCCTTGTGCAAAGGCTACTTTTATTGGACTATGCACTTGGAAATAGGAAAGATACTGCTTTCAGCCATGGTACAGTGAAAGAAGACATTGCAGGTTGGAAAAATGAGTAACCAGATCTCATTATGAGTTTTCTTTACAAAGCTGCCTTATTCAAGCAGTGAGGGAGGATGCTAGACACTGTGTGGGTGTGTGTACAGCGTTGTCCAATGACTTGTTTGATTTTGATTAGTTTTGCAATCAGGACTAGTTGTGCGCATTCAGGAGGATTCAACGTGGTACAACTTCTTGATCAGGTTGTGGATGAATGGCTTTGTGTTTTGTGTTTGGGCAATGCAACTGAATTACCCAGGATGTGAAAGACAAAATAACTGTCTTGTTCTCGCTTCTGTAAGAGGAGGAGAGCATCAAGCTACTCTCTCAATCTCTGCAAATTCCCTTCCGAGAAGGGAAGAAAAACATCTCCAGAGATAATAAATGGGCGAATCCTCAACTGGTGAACAAAATGCCTATAATATAGAATTGGTGCTGGAATTGTGCTTCACTGATTTTATTTTTGCTGCTTCCCAATTGATAATACTCTTGTCTTGTCCTGTCTCTTTGTGCATTTGTTATGTCAGTATGGGATTCGTTTTGTTTTGAAACGGCTAGGATGTCATTAGCTGGTATTTTGTGTTTCTTTGCCATCAGTTAAAAACAATCTGTTCTCTCTAAACGGCTGTTTTCTTATTAACTAGAGAAAAGTGATGAGTGTTTAATGTTAACCTGGGTTTGGCATTCTGGTGAACTGAAGATTTTGGATACATGGTTGATCCTGTATCTCAACGCCTTTCTCTTTGTTTCTCCCCATATCCCTTGATGCCTTTAAAATCGAAAATTTATCCACCTCTTCCTTGAATATGTTCAGTGATTTAGCCTCCGCAGCTTCCTGTGATAAAGAATTCCTCAGGTTGACTACCCTTTGAGTGGAGAAATATTTCCTTATCCTAGTTCTAAATGGCCCACCCAGTATCCTGTGACTGTGACCCCAGGTTCTGGAGTCTTCAACATCCTTCCTGCATCTAGGCTGATGAAATTTTATTCTTTTCAATCAGCTTCCCTTTTATCCTTCTAAACCATTGAATACAGGCTAAGTTGAACCATTCTCTCCTCCTAGTGCCATTGTGCCATTCCCGGTATCAGCCTAGTGAATCTCCGCTGCATCCTATCTACGGTAACTATATCCTTTCATATTCCATTCGGCCCTTCAAGACTGCTTTGTCATTCAATATGTTCATGGCTGATCATCCATCCTAGTATACTGGTCCTGTTTTCTCTCCATACCTTTTGATCCCTTTAGCCCTAAGAACTCTATCCAACTCCTTTTTGAAAACATTCAATATTGTGGCTTCGACTGTTTTCTGTGGCAGAGAATTCCACAGGCTTACCAGTCTCTGGGTGAAGAAATTTCACCCCATCTCAGCCCTGAATGGCCTACTCTGTATCCTTAAACAGTGACTCCCAAGTCATCAGAAACATCCTTCTTGTACTGTCTAGTCCTTTCAGAACTTTATAGGTATCAATGAGATCACTACTCATTCTTCTAAACTCCAGTGAATATAGTCCTAAATAATTCAATCTCACTTCATACGTCAGACGTACCATCCGAGAGATCAGTTTGAGAAACTTGGTGCACACAATACTCCAAGTGTGGTCTCACCAAAACCCTGTACAACTGTCGTGAGATATTTCTGCTTCTTATATTTGAGATGACTGCAGGACTAGTGGGACTTAACTTCCAGCACACCACCCCAGTGAGTCATGACACTTGGCCCTGCAATTTATGTTCCAGTTCTAGATATATATGCAAGTTGGTATTGGATATTTTTCATTTTCAAATAAATACTCAATTCCTTTCGGAATCTCTGTTCACCAACCTTTCACGCCGTACATTCCAGGTCAAAACATATTGAAAAAATGTTCTCTTCATTTCCCTTTTTGTAACTGTGCCAGTTATCGTAAACCTGTGCACTCTACTGAATGACTGCCTTATCATTGCTCCCTTATTGGCTCTCTTCATTTTGAACCACCCACCTTTCACCTTCGATAATACTTTACCCTTTATGGGTGGCATGGTGGCTCAGTGGTTAGCACTGCTGCCTCACAGCGCCAGGGACCTGGGTTTGATTTCAGCCTCGGGCGAGTGTCTGTGTGGAGTTTGCACGTTCTCACTGTGTCTGTGTAGGTTTCCTCCGGCTGGTCAAGTTTCCTCCCACAGTCCAAAGCTGTGCAGGTTAGGTGAATTGGCCATGCTAAATTGCCCGTAGTGTTCAGGGATGTGCAGCTTATGTGGATTAGCTACAGGAAATGAGGAGTTACAGGGACAGGGTGGGGGGTATGGGTCTGGAAAGGATGCCCTTCGGTGGATCAGTATGTATCTTGATAGGCCAAATGGCCTGCTTCCACAGTGTAGGATTTATGGTGGGGTGATGTAGCTCAATGTCACCAGACTAATATTTGAGAGACCCAGGTTAATACTCTGGGAAAATGGTTTCAAATCTCATGTAGCTGCTGAAAATTCAATTAATAGATCTGGAATATAAAATTGGTCTCAGGAACTGTGACTAAGGAATGATCACTGACGTTATAAGACTTCACCAGCTTTACTAATGTCCTTGAGAGAAGGAAATCATTCATCCTTACCCAGTCTGATCTACATGTGACTCAAGACACACAGCAATGGGTTGATTCTTAGCCATCCGCTGGAATGGTCTTGCAAGCTACTCAGTTCAAGGTTACAAAAACAAAGTTGCTGGAAAAGCTCAGCAGGTCTGGCAGCATCTGTGAAGGCAAAAACAGAGTTAACGTTTCGGGTCTGGCGACCCTTCCTCAGTTCAAGGTTAATTTGACAGGCTGGTCTTGCCAGTGATACCCATAACTAATGAAAGAATAAATTTGAAAAAAAATGGATGCAAGCAGGTCAAGAACATTGCTATTTAAAATAAAACAAAACAAATGTTGGGAATGCTCAGTGGGTCTGTGGAGAAACAAAGAACAGAGTAAACACTTTCAGATCTGTGATCTTTCTACGGACCTGAAACAGTAACTCTTTTTCCTCTTTTCATTGATGCTTCAAAACCTGTGGAGAGAATTTCTAGCCTTTTAGATATTTATTACAGTTTTCCAGCACCTGCAGTGTTTTAGTTCTGTTTTCAGCTTTTCATTTCGTTTTCTCAGCTTGGTTCCAGAGATAACGGATCGCGATGTCAATCCACACTGCAATTTGCCACTTTTCGTAAAGGTATGATAAAACAATAAAAGAAATTTGTACAGATCAGGGGAAAGATTTGCTCTGGATAGAGTCATAGAGTCATTCACCACAGAAACAGACCCTTTCAGTCCAACTCGTCCACACTGGCCAAGTTTCCCAAACTAAAACTAGTCACACCTTCCTGCGTTCGGCCCATATTCCTCTAAACCTTTCCTATTCATGTGCCTACCCAAATATTTTTGAAATGTTGGAATTGTACCTGCACCTACTACTTCCTCTGACAGTTCATTCCATATATGAACCACCCTCCGTGTAAAAACAATTGCCCTTAGGCCCCTTTTAAATCTTTCTCCTCTCACCTTAAAATTATACTCCCTAGCTTTGAACTCCCCCACCCTTGGGAAAAAAAAACCTTTGCTATTCACCTTATCTATGCCCCTCATGATTTTATAAACCTCGATAAAGTTACCCTTCAATTTCCTTCGCTCCAGTCTAAAAGGTCCCAGACTATTCAGCCTATCCTTATAACTCAAAACCACTCCCCCAAAGCCCCAGCAACATCTTGGTAAATCTTTTCTGAACCCACTTTCCAATTTAATAATAATCTTCCTATAGCATGGTGACCAGAACTGTATACAGGCTCCAAAAGTGGCCTCACCAACATTCTGTACACCTTGATGTGATGTCCCAACTTCTATACTCAATGTTCTGAGCAATGAAGGCAAGCGTGCTAAATGTTTTCTTAACCATATTGTCTACCTGCGACCATCGAACTTTTAGTTTTGCCTAGCCATGGAAAATTGTCTGTGTTACCCCGTTCTGTAACTTAATAAGAAGTTCAGCTCCCAATTAGTATTAGAAGCATTGTTTACAACAAAGTTATGGTGGAGTTGGATAGATTTCCAGGTAGCATTAAGGATTGGTTTGCTCTTTTTGTTGGATAGCTGGTTTGCAATGCAGAGGAACACTAACAGCATGGGTTCAACTCCTGTACTAGCTGAAATTACCACAAAGGTCCTGCCTTCTCAATCTTGTCCAAGGCATAGTGACTCCATATTGAAGACACAGCTGGTTGACTCTAGTGAGGGAGCAGAATATAATGACTTTTGCTCCTGTCCCTTAGCACAATACCAGCTGTCTTGCCTCTCATTCACAATGTTCATTTCTCTATTACAACAAAAAGACCTCAATTTCATACAGTACCTTTTTCTCAGAAAATCCTGAGAACATCCTTAAACACCTCACAACCCATTTAACCAGTGCTGGTCTTCAATGTTCTCCTTCCTTCCAAATTCCAAATTTACCATCTGACAATTGGCAATTTCAATGTAATGCAAATGCAATAAATTGGAAGAATAAGTCATTTATTCTAGCTTAAAATGTATTCAGAATCTCATTTTAATTTCCTTAATCTTCCATATGCTGCCCATATAAAGCTTTTAAAACTCCCTTATCCATTCCTCTACCATGATCTGGATTAAGGCTTCATCTGAAGTTTCTCAATATAATGGAAAGACAATAAAGCAAGTGTTGATGTATTCTTCACTCTATACTGTTCAGTATTGCCAATCTAATCAACAGTCAACGGAAGTTACATAATAGTCCTAAGCTAGAACACTGGTCAGATGAATTGTATGTTCTGGTTCAAGAATGTGGCTCACCAACACTACCATGGACAATTGATGACCACACCTATGAAAAATTAAAAATAAAAGGTGATCATGAGTCTTTAAGCATGGAGTGCTAAAATGTCATTTACCTTCACATTTATCCGAAACCCAATTCATTGTCCACATATAAAATTTGATTCACATAAACTCTTTCTACGGTATATAGACTAGCAACTTACATATGATAATGAACATATACATATTAGCAAGAATGTTATGCTTCAGTTATATGGGGCATTGATGAGACCGCATCTTGAATATTGTGCACGGTTTTGGTCTCCTTATTTCGAATATAGTTTTCAGTGTTGTATCAGGGCCACATTTTAACAAAAGATTCAATTTCTGACATAAGCATGCTATTGGATGCCATCTGAATATGACAATTGATGAATAGATGGAGCATTGTCTCATCAATTCTTCCAACCTCGCTAAAGAAACATAGGTTCAGCTGACATCTCTCTCTCCTTTGGTGACCTTCAAACTCTTGTTAATTCAACAATCATATCAACTCACTCCAGCCCTCTCAAATAAAGAAAAGAAATTTTCTTTCCATATTGCAAAATAACATTGAAAGAGAGAGATGGGGTAGAATCTACAACAGCAGACATGAGGCCATAGTCTTTTGTGCTGCATTATTCCACACAATGACTATTTTTAAAACTTGAAATTACTTTTTAAAATAACCTACATGAAGAAAATGTAAACTAGCCCTGATGGTAACAAGGTGTAGAGCTGGATGAACTCAGCAGGCCAAGCAGCATCAGAGGAGCAGGAAAGCTGACGTTTCGGGTCTAGACCCTTCTTCAGAAATGGGGAAGGAGAAGGGGATTCTGAAATAAATAGGGAGAAAGGGGGAGGCAGATAGAAGATGGATAAAGGAGAAGATAGGTGGAGAGGAGACAGACAGGTCAAGGAGGCGGGGTTGGAGCCAGTAAAGGTGAGTGTAGGTGCGGAGTTAGGGAGGGGATAAGTCGGTCCAGGGAGGAAGGACAGGTCAGGAGGCGGGATGAGGCTAGTAGGTAGGAGATGGGTGTGGGGCTTGAGGTGGGAGGACGGGATAGATGGGAGGAAGGACAGGTTAGGGAGGCGGGGGCGAGCTGGGCTGGTTTTGGGATGCGATCGAGGGAGGGGAGATTTTGAAGCTTGTGAAGTCCACATTGATACCATTGGGCTGCAGAGTTCCCAAGCAAAATATGAGATGCTGTTCCTGCAACCTTCAGGTGGCATCATTGTGGCACTGCAGGAGGCCCAGGATGGACATGTCATCCAAGGAGTGGAAGGGGAAGCTGAAATGGTTTGCGACTGGGAGGTGCAGTTGTTTAGTGCGAACCGAGCGTAGGTGTTCCACAAAGCAGTCCCCAAGCCTCTGCTTGGTTTCCCCGATGTAGAGGAGGCCACATCGGGAACAGTGGATACAGTATACCATATTAGTAGATGTGCAGGTGAACATCTGTTTGATGTGGAAGGTCTTCTTAGGGCCTGGGATGGGGGTGAGGGGGGAGGTGTAGGGGCAACTGTAGCACTGTCTGTGGTTGCAGGGAAAAGTGCCGGGTGTGGTGGGGCTGGTGGGGAATGTGGAGCGGACGAGGGAGTCAGGAGAGAGTGGTCCCTCCGGAAAGCAGATAAGAGTGGGGTGGGGGGGAGAAACGTCTTTGGTGGTGGGGTCGGATTGCAGATGGTGGAAGTGTCGGAGGATGATGTGTTGGATCCGGAGGTTGGTGGGGTGGTACGTGAGGAATGGGTTACTGCAATATATGATGATCATGCAGTTGTCAGTTAAGTATCACATATACATGCTTGGACCATGCTCCAGCATTGGACTAAAATGGTTAAATCAAAAAGACCTTTTTTTAAATTATTTGTTCATTCATTTAAAGATGTGTGCATTGCTGGTTCGACCAGCATTAATTGCCCATTCCTAATTGCTTTTGGGAAGGTGGTGTTGAGCTGCCTTCTTGAACTGCTGTAGCTCAGGGTAGGCAGGTACACCCACAGTGCTGTTAGGAAGGGAAGTCCAGGATTTTGTCCCTGCCACACTGAAGCAAACTATATACCTGTCAGCTTGACATCAATAATGGGACAACTGATGTAGGCCATAATATGGGATAAAATAAATATACATTTAGAGAAAAATAAGTTAATACTAGACAGTGAACATGGCTTTGTCAAGGGCAGGTCATGTCTGACAAAGTTAATTGAATTCTTTGGTGAGGTGACACAGGCAATGGATGAGGATAATGATGTGGCTGCTTCATATTTGGACTTTCAGAAAGCATCTGATATGGTGCTGCATGCAGGTTGGTTAGCAAATTCAAAATGTTTGGAATTGATGGGTTCTGGGCAGAATGGATTAGGGGTTGGCTAAAAGATAGGAAACAGAGGATAAGTATGGATGGGGATTTCTCAGATTGGAGATAGGTTGAAAGTGGTGTTCCCTGGAGATTGGTGTTGGGATGCTAGCATTTTCTGATTTACATAAACCATTTGGAGATGGGTGTTGAGGAAAAAATCTCTAAACTGTGAGATGATAGTGAGTTAGGGAGAATAATGAATCGTAAGGATGACGCTGAGTGACTTCAGAAAGACACTGACAAGTTGGCCAAATGGGCAGACAGCTGACAAATGAATTTCAATGCAGAGAAATTTTGGAGAAGAAACACAGAAGCAATACAAGGTCAAAGGTACAACTTTGAGGGGAGTACAGGAGCAGAGGGACTCCAGGATTCACATGTATAACTCTCTGAAGATGGCCAGGCAAGTTGAAACAGTTGTTAAGAAGGTTTATAGAATCCTTGGGTTTATAAATAGAGGCATAATATATAAAAGTAAGAAAATGATGCTACATCTCTAGAAATCATTGGTCAGACCACATCTGGAGTATAGTGTCCAGTTCTGGGCAGCTTATTTAAGGAAGGATGTTAAAGCCCTGAAGAGATTGTAAAGGAGATTTACTAGAATGATACCAGGAATGAGGGATTTTAGATACAAGGGAAGATTAGAGAAATTCTTCTTGAAGCACAGAAGATTAAGGGATGACCTTATTGAGATGTTCAAAATTATGAACAACTTTGACAGGGTGAAGAAGGGTACTGTGTTTCCTCTGGCTGGTATGTAGTAGCTAGGGATCAAGACTGTCAGCAAATGAGCTAAGTGTGATAAATGGAGAAACTTCTTTACTCAGAGAGTTGTTAGGATTTTGAATGCGCTGCCAGGTAGAGTGGTGGAGGCGGATTCCACAGGAAGTTTCAAAAGAACTGGAAATATCTTTGAAAGAGATGAATTTTGAGGGCTACAGAGATAGGGCTGGAGAATGGGACGAGCTGGGTAGCTCTTTCAGGAGGCAGTCCAGTCACAATGGGTTGAATGGCCTCTTTCTGTACTGTAAAATTCTATGATTCTATATATTTCCAAGTAAGGAAGGAGGGTGCCTTGGAATTGAATTTGTAAGTGATGGTTATCCATGCATCTGCTGCCCTTGTCCTTCTAGATGGTAGAACTCAAAGTTCTGAGGGGGTTGGTTGGGGGCGTTGTATGAAGGAGGACAAGAATGCAAGTGATTGCTCCTAGTGATTGAATAGTCCAGCATGTCTTTCAACCTTGATCTCTACATGACAAGCAGACCCACACAGAGAATGAGTTTTAAGAAGCAGAGGGGAGACTCTGACAAGAGGAAATCAGAGTAGAAGCGATGTGCAGAAGCTTCATTCACCTCTGCTCTCTTGTGGTTGTCATCAAGGACAGTTGGGGCCCAGAACATGCTCAGAGCTGCTCTGCTCAGCGACCTAAACTTATTGTGACTGAATAATGAGTTTATTGTGAATAATAAACTTATTATTCAGCGGCAGCAGAAACATCTGTCCTGGCCTAAAGTCTGGAATTGTACGGGAACACTGTATCCTTGGATGTAGAATTGCCAACTCTGGTTGGATGGACTCCTGGAGGTTTTATCTATGTAACTTAGTGCTTATGAGGGTAATGATGTGGAGCCAAGCAACAATTTCAAATGGAGACTGGATGGGACACTTTCAGGTAATGAATTTTGATCAATTGTTGTGAGAAGCTATCTAGTTCATCAAAACCTTATGAGGAAACAAAGCTGTCACTCTTCCCTTGCCTGGTCTACACAAAAACTCCAGACTAAAATGGCCTTTGAGAATGGCCTATTTCAAGGGCAATTAGGGATGGGCAAGAAATGCAATATTAAGGAATAAGAAAGAAACAACATCAAGATCAGAGGTTTCAACCTAAACTTCTTTGAGTGCCAGCTTCCACCAGGAATATGACGTAGGCGAAAACAGGACAGAGTAAATATTCCCTCCTTACCACTTCAATCATCCCAAAATGATGCTGACATATTTTCTGACTGTTATTTTTCCTGTTCAACTTTGTGATCATCAATACTTTACTCTGTAGGACCTAGTTACTGCTAAGCTTCTGCCAGACAGGTATATGACAGTTAGTAAGCCGGCGATATCCATCTGTCGATTAACAAGTACTGCAAACTGAAATGGGCAAACTATACTTTAAAAGCTGAGACAATGCCATCATTTCACTGACATTAAAAGTCGCATGCTGCTGTACATGATGTGGCATGTGATTTCGAGGTGCTTCTGGGGTTTTTTGTTTGCATTAATCAAATGCATCTAATTTGTGACAATTTAGCACTGAGACAAATGAGGCAATGCATATTTAATTTTGTTCCTTTCAGAATTAATTCGTCTGTTCTCTCACTTTCCTAGCTATTCATGGTGTTCAGAAAAGCATATCTGTCACATTTTGGAGAGAATTTATCCCCGTAGCACATGTCCAATTGAAGTTTAGTTCCACTGCAGTGCTTTATCCTGTTGTGTCTGTCATCTTCTGCAGATTCAAAATTCTCATTCCACATCACAGTAATAACTGTCGAGAGTTCCCATTTGAGTCTAATTCAATACAAGACACCAAGAGCTTGTCAGGTCCACTGCAAGCTTGAATCAAGTTCAGCTTTTCTTCAATAGAAACATTAGTTACTGTATTTGTCAGTTAAAAAAGTGGATAAAAAGGAATTTTGGATCCATGGTGCAGTCATTTTGAGTGGAGATTGTCCATTGTACTCAATGCATCATAACTACATTTTTAAAAATTGATTCAATCACAGGATATGGGTATCACTGGTGAGGCCAGTATTCATTGTCCATCCCTAATTGCCTAGAGGGCAGTTGAGAGTCAACCACATAGCTGTGGGCCCAGAGACATGTAGACCAGACCAGGTAAGGGCGGCAGTTTCCTTCCCTAAAGGGAATTAACGAATCAGATGGATATTTCTCCTGACAATCAACAATAGTTTCATGACCATCATTCGACTTTTACCTCCAGATTTTTATTGAATTCAAATTCTACTATCTGCCATGGTAGGATTTTGAACCCAGAACATTACCTAGCTCTCCAGATTAGTAGCTAGTGCTAGCATCACTAGGCTATCATCTCCCCATACTGACAGATCTTAAAATTGTGCGAACTGAGCAATAGTGTAAAATGGGCAACAGTAAATTGTTTTTGTTTAGCTTCCACAGACTTCAAGTTGGGAAGGATTCAGGAGAAGTACACAACCAACTCTAAACAGAAAACAAAAGAACTGTGGATGCTGTAAATCAGAGACAAACATAGAAATTGCTGGAAAAGCTCAGCAGGCATCTATGGAGAGAAATCAGAGTTAATGTTTCAGTTTGAGTGACCCTTCCTCAGTTCTGAGGAAGGGTAACTTGACCTGAAACACTAGGTCTGATTTCTCTCCACAGATGCTGCCAGACCTGCTGAGCTTTTCCAGCAATTTCTATTTTTGTTACAACAAACTCTATTTTCTTTAACCAAGTATGAAGGATCCTTCTTCAGTTGTATGTAATTTGTGTTGTGAGCCAGCAGTCTGTGAAAATGGTAACATCTAAGGAATAGAGAGTTCTAAGGCAGAATCTCCCAAACTTCTTCCCACTGTGATCCTATTTCAAGGCTTGAAGACTGTTACAACTCTTTAACAAGAACTGGGGAGGGGGACATGGTGGTGTTGTGTGGAGGGTGCAGGGTATCAGTGGTCTGTGAGAGGTGGGCTTGTTAGAGCTGGAGAACAGATGTTACAACTCAATCAGAGATCCACTGCAGACTTTTATGCTTTTGATCTCATAACTCCACTATTTCAGAAGCCACGGGGATTGTTACACCTCACTGTTCCAAAACATCAGTTACATTCAATTCTATGTAGCAATAGTAACAAGATTTGTTTTCAATAGGACACTTAAAATAATTCAAGAGGCACAGAAAAGCAGTTCTGGGATCACAGATAGTTTGGAGAAAAAGACAGACATTTTCATATTATAGAAGCCTGTAGGTATATGAGAGACGAAGAGAGAAGCAGCCTGTAAAGTACAGTAAAGTTTGTTGTTGTTTGTTCAAAACCATTGAAAAGTAAGCAATTGGAATCACTTGTGAAGTTTTCTATGATCAATAGTATCACTACATCTGGGCTGAATCACTAATAACTCCCTGAGGTCTGTCATAATTGTGTTTGGTTATGATGTACTGTTCAATTACTGCCTTTAAGCCATATTCACCCCATATCAGTTCCAGGTGCTAGAATATAAATTGTACATGTACTGTAGACTGTATTACAGTTCTATTGTTATATAGTAAAATTTGTTCTTTGTTCAAAACCATTGAAAATTGTGGAGTTATTCCCTTTGTAAGTCACCTGAATCTCACAATACTTTAAAAACAAGTTATTGATCTCTAGCCAGGTTGCAACATAAATTTGATGGTCTAACCTGGGATTCTCTTTTTATTCATTCATGGCATGAGGCCATCATTTATTGCCCATCCCTAAGAGTCAACCACATTGCTGTGAGTCTGGAGTCACATGCTGGCTAGACCAGGTAAGGATAGCATTTTCCTTTCCTAAGGGATATTAGTGAACCAGATGGGTTTTTCCCCTGACAATTGACAATGGATTCATGGTCATCATTAGATTCTTATTTCCAGATATTTTATTGAATTCAAATCCCACCATCTGCTATGGTGGGATTTGAACCCAGGTCCTGAGAATGTTATCTGGGTCTCTGGATTAATGGCCCAGCGATAATACCATTAGGCCATAGCCTCCCCCTATAACACACTTTGGGGTTGTTAGTTTGACTGTTAGCCATATTTGCCACATGTGAACTTGGGATGTTAGAATATAACTTACTTTCCACAGTTGAATCTTTTCTTTTGTCAGTAATCTTTGTTTAAGTTTTATTTGTAATAAACTTGTTGTTCTTTGTCGATGAAAGAAACCTGCCTAAGTAAATATAGCCTAAGTAAAAACTAAAAGAACTGCGGATGCCATAAATCTGGAACAAAACCAGAAATTGCTGGAAAAGCTCAGCACATCTGGCAGCATCTGTGAAGAAAAATTCAGAGTTAACGTTTTGGATCTGGTGACCCTTCCTCGCTGGACCCAAAATATTAATTCTGATTTTTTTCTTCACAGATGCTGCCAGACCTGCTAAACTTTTCCAGCAACTTCTGTTTTTGTTCCAGATACAGCCTAAAACCTCCAGAATAGGTAATATCACCTTTCTGGTTGAATTTATAAGTTATCATAACCAGAGGAAGAGTAGGATAGGAAGAGAATCATTGGTCCCCTCTAGCCTCCATTGTAACATCAGTTTAACACTAACACATACTTTCATTATAAAAGGTAGGGATTTCCACTGCCAGAAATATTTTTTTGCCTCTAGAATGGGCCAAGACAATTCTTTAATATATTGAAAGATGAGCTGTACCACACCTTAAACAATAAACCAATGAGATGTTAAACCAAGATCTCAGCTGTTTTCTCAGCTGGACATTAGAAGATCCCAAACACTCTTTTAAAGAATTGGAAAGGAGTCGTCTCCAGTGACCTGGCCAGTATATAAAGTAGGATCACTGGAACAAATGATCTGGTCTATTACTGTTTGTGGGAGCTTGCTTTACGGTTGGCTGCATGCATTTCCTGCATCACTGGAATATTGGCATCCGAATAGGTCATTCAGTCCATCAAGCCATTCAATACAATCATGCCTGATTGAACCCTTCAGTCCCTTCTATCCACCACACAATGCTGTATACCATTAGTAATTAGAAATCTATCAATCTTTACCTTGAACATACTCAAATACTGAATTTCCACAGCCATTTGTGGTAGAGAATTCCAAAGGTTCACAAGCTAAACAGTGACTGTACACCTGTGACAATGCTGTGGCTTTAAGAGGTTATTTTGTCCTGGTTTTGTTTTGAAGAGAGGTTTTAAGGCAGAGGTAGAGAGCAGTCTACCAAAACCACTAGAGTAAACAACTAGTGAGGCCTTGAGTTTTGTTTTAAAGTTGGAACGTTAGAAGCAGCCTGAATGGGTGGGGTCGAGCTCTCACAAAACCAGGATTTTTAGTTTTCTCAGCAGTAGCTGTTGTTGTTGGAGTCTCAACAGGTTTGGAAGGCAGTGAATATTTCCTGGCTGCCACACACTAAATCTGAGTTTTCTCTGGATGGTTTTCCTCCTGTGCTGCTGAAGTTGCATGTGAGACAATCTGTTATTTTCTGAATTTGCCTTTTGCCAAAGGTGTGTTTATGGGATGTTACTATACTGGAATATTAGTAGTAAAATAATCTACTATTCCGTTAAGTTTTCCAATAGAATTAAGTTATTCCAAATTCATCTTTCTTTTGTTGTATTTTAACTATAGTGTATGAATAAATTGCTTAACGTTGAGTAGTTTGACCAATTGAATTGTATCTGGAACACAGTACCTCACGTTTACCTTTAAAATGAGAGAAAGTTAGTGTCTAGGCTACCGTCATAATACATTTTGAGTGGGTATGGACTGGTCCATATCATTTCACAATCTGAACACTTCTTTGGCTGTAAAATGTTTTCGGAATGTCCTGAGGTTGTTAAAGTTTGTGGAAGTACAAATCCTTCTTTTTTTTTGCTTTAAGACCCTTGAACCCTACAAAGAGCCCCAAAAAGAGCATACAATTCCCTGTCAGCAAGCTGGTCACAAAACTGACTGGAGACTTCTCCAAGGAATGCAAGAATGAGGCTCATGAGAAAGCATTTGAAGTGTTCCCTGAGGACATGATGACGGCTGGAAGGAATATAAGGCACAACAATCAAAACATTGCATCTGAAGTCAAGAAGAGAGTTTCTAGCTAGGGGGCAGACCTGGCAGGATCGCAGATGATGCTAAGTAGCTATCCAAGCAAAATATGAGGCCATAATATGAATTCCCCAGCCTAAAATTATTACTTTCATTCTAGATTGCCCCACAAAGGGAAACGCGTTGGGAGACGATAGTGATATTACCACCAAATTGCTCATCCAGATACCCAGGTAATGTTCCTGGGACATAGGTTCAAATCCTGCCCTGACAGATGGTAGAATTTGAATTCAATAAATATCTGGAATTAGGAGTCTAATGACGACCATGAAAACATTGTCAGGAAAACCCATCGGAGCCACTAATGTCTTCTAGGGAAGAAAACTGTCATCCTTACCTGGTCTAGCCTACATGTGACTCCAGACCGACAGAAATGTTGTTGACACTTAACTGCCCTCTGGGCAATTAGGGGTGGGTAATAAATGCTGGCTTGGCCAGTGTAGCCCACATCCTGTGAAATACACCTCAATTAAATCTCCTCTCATTCTTCTAAACTCTCCTGTATATAGGCCTAAAGTGCTCAATCTCTCCTCATAAAGCTACCGTTTCAGCTCTGGAATGAATCTAGTGAACCTTCTCTAAAGTGAAGGGAAAGAGGGTTACATTGATGAACGGATGAGGAAAGACAGGAGGAACTTTGAGCAGAGCATAAGGAGTGGCAACAGGTTTGTTGAGCCAAGTGGTCTGTTTCTGTGCTGTATAACTCATACAATCACATGTGAGATAAAATTAACTATCTGCTGATATCATCAAAATCAATGATAATACTGCTGCTTAAAACCAAGCAGTTTAATATAGTCTTCACACTTCCATAGGAGAAGTTAAAGCTATGATGATTTTCTCAATGTGTTCGTGCCCTGTACTGTAATTCCCAATTTAAAAATCTCAGTTAATTTCAGGCAAACGCCAATTTTAAACAATCTGTGGTTGTTTAACATAGTATAACATCTCCAGACATTTCAGGGTGTGCTATTTGGCAAATTTTGACACTGTGTAATTGGCTGTTTGCCAATTAAGACTTCATTAAGACACCATTATGTTAGTGATGAACTTCTTAACTTTGGTCTTTGCAACTGTGGAGAGAAATCAGAAAATATTTTGAGTCCACCTGACTTCTATAGAAGTTCTAAAAAAGGGTCACTGGACTCAAAATATTAACTCTGTTTTTCTCTCCACAGACACTGCCAGACCTGCTGAGTTTCTGTTTTTTTTTCAGATTTCCAGCGTCCACATTTGTTATCATAGAATCCCTACAGTGTGGAAGCAGGCCCTTCGGCCCAACAGGTCCACAGCGATCCTTTGGGCATCTCACCCAGACCATATAACCCACCTAATCTACACATCCCTGAACACTATGGACAATTTAGCATGGCCAATCCACCTAACCTGCACATCTTTGGACTGGTTTGTTGGTTTTTGTTATCTTTGTTGGTTTTGTTGGACTTTGTTTGTTTTTCTATTATCCCCAGTTTTGATATTGTTTCGGATGCAACTGTTACAGTTAGGGGGAAGTTTTGAGTGTGCACGTGCAGCTGATTATGTTTAATCACAATCAACATCTTATTGCTACAAATTTCTATGGTTTTACTAACCACCACTTGCAGAAGGCAAATTATGTCAACATGAGTTCTTCATTTATTACAACAGGATTGTGTTTGCCTTTTGAATAAGGAGTAGATAACCTATTCAGAGTTTTTATTACACAGCTCAGGAGTAGGTGAGACTTGAACCTGTGCCTCCTGTCTCAGATTTAGGGACAGTACCACTGCAGCATAAGACCTCCCTACCCTGAATAAGGTGGTAACACTGAGGGTCTCAGTTGAACATAAGAGAAAGTTATGACACAATTCAAGGCCCATAGCAGGGAAGATCTCCCTGGAGTCTATCAACCAACAATATGAGAAACAAGATTGTCTCGTCATTACAGTTTGTGGGAGCTTGCTGTGCACAAATTAGCTGGCTTGTGTTGTCCATTACCATAATGACCAGATTTCAAGATGGATCCAACAAAGAAACACTCTTTTGATGTCTGAAGCTTTCAAGGTAACTCTATTTTTTATTTCTAAGCAGTCACTAATGTCCACTTATTGGCAAAAATAAGAGTACACAGGAATTGGGGATTGTCTTTCTGACAGGTTGGCAATTAGTTGTTCTGGTACGGTGCAGGGACTGGGGAGAAAGGTACATACTCGATCGGCGCAATGTGATGAATGAAGGCTTGAGACCTGTCCAACCTCATTGTAATAATGGGGGAAGATATCAGTTGCTTCCATAAACAAACCCAGTTGAGCAATCCAGGTGGGGAGAAAGGGACGGTTCAGTTGATGGTCTAGTTGTACCCCTGTTGAGCATGCAGAGCCAATAACAGTGAGAAATACTTGCATTTGTACACAGTCTTTCAGATTCTCAGGACCTCTCAAAGACTTTTAGAGCTCAATTCATTCATGGGATGACGGCATTGCTGGCTAGGCAGCATTTATTGCCCATCCCTAATTGCCCAGAGGGCAGTTAAGAGTCAACCACATTGCTGTGGGTCTGGAGCCACACGTAGGCCAGACCAGGTAAGGATGGCAGCTTCCTTCCCTAAAGGACATTAGTGAACTAGATGGGTTTTTCCAACAATCTACAACGGATTCATGATCATCATTAGACTCTTAATTCCAGATATTTATTGAATTCAAATTCCACCATCTGCCCTGGCAGGATTTAAACCTGTGTGCCCTGAAATTATCTGAGTCGCTGGATTAACGGTACAGTAATAATGCCACCAGGCCATCGCCTCCCCCATTACAGTTGAAGTACAGTTACTGTTGTAATGTACTGTTGATCTGAAGAAAGGTCACTGGACTTGAAGCATTAACTCCTGTTTCTCTGAGTTTCTCCAGCATTTTCTGGTTTTGTGTGCTTTCGATTGCCAGCATCCTCAGTTCTTTGTTCTATTTTACTGTTGTCATATTAGAAATACTGCAGCAAATTTGCCCACAAACTTTGTGATTATGACCTGTTTCGTAATCAATGTTATGGGTCTTGGCCAACTTGAAACATTGATAACTTCTCCATTCCTCTTCACAATACTCCCAGAGGACTAAACCAGAAGGTCAGACTTGATTTAACATTCAAACCTTTGAACGAGGCTTGAGCCTACAGCCTATTGACTGGAGTCAAGTGCTATTAACTTAGCCACAGCAAAAACAGAAAACATTGCATTGGAAAAACGATGAGTGGGGCTGCGTGAAATGGGAAAAGCTGAATGTTAAACAATTTAGCATCCAGTAAAATAATTTAACAATCAGCATCCAAAATGACTGGTATGTATTCACAGCAGCTTGTTAATCATCTGTTAAAAGAAATGAAAATCCCTGTAATCTTCCCACAATCTTCTGTGATTTTTCAGGGACTTCAAGTATTACCTTTCTTTGTAACCAGTCCAGTTAATGCCAGCATTTCACTCCTTGTCCCATGTTATTCCAGGGTTAAAATCACTAATACTGCCTATTGTGACTTCTATCAGTCAATTATTCCAGTCAAATTGGTTTTGAGTGCTAATTTAAGTGACTAGAAATTGCTTTCAAGGCCCTCCAGCCTAGAATAGTCCTGGAAAGCAAGCTGAGGAATTTCTGCTGTTATGCTCTGTTACCCACTATATTCATTGAAAAGTGTTGGCAAATGTAAGTTCATCTGCCAAGGGGAAAGACATTGAAATGTGAATATTCCATTATACGAAAACAATTTCCATATGTTCTCTCCTGAACATTACTGTGTCTCTTGGCACTTGAAGGCTGTTTTACTAGCTTATGAAAAATGACTTTGATTCATAGTAACATAAAGGGACTCTTCAGCATACTGTATAATGCAATGCAGAAGGAATACTTCTACAACCTTTAGCTGTAGTATAGGGAAGTATACACGTTCTCCACAGAAGGAGATCATTCTGCCCATTGTTCATCTTCGAAAGAGTGATTCGTTCAGCTCCCATTAGGTCTTTCCCTGCCGCTCCACATTTTTCATTTCTAATTTTTACTTTTCACTTCTAGCAGAGGAGATTTACCAGGATGTTGCCTGGAATGGAGGGAAGGTCTTACGAGGAAAGGTTGAGACAGCTAGGGCTTTTCTCTTTAGAATGATGAAGGATGAGAGGTGACTTGATAGAGGTGTGCAAAATGATCAGGGGTATAGATAGAGTGGACAGCCAGAGACTTTTTCCTAGGGTGGAGGTAGCTATTGTGAGGGGGCATAGTTTTAAAGTGAGTGGAGGTAGATATAGGGGAGACGTCAGAGGTAGGTTCTTTACTCAGAGAATGGTAGGGGCGTGGAATGCATTGCCGGAGCGGGTAATGGAGTTGGCCTCATTAGGGGCATTTAAGCGGCTATTAGATAGGCATATGGATGAAAGTATAAGGTAGGGGTGGAGGTTAAATAGACCTTAGGTTTAGGGTAAAAGTTCAGCACAACATCGAAGACCTGAAGGGCCTGTACTGTGCTGTACTGTTCTATGTTCTATGATCTAATATATTATCAATTCGCTTCTAAAATTACAGAGACAATTGGGGATTGGCAACAGATGCCAGCAGATTCCATGAAAGAATAAATAAATATTTGATCAGCTTCCCCTACCCTTTTTGGGGGACACCACTTTGCACATCATGTTAACTCACTGTGTAAAATACCTTCCTCTCATGTCCCCTCTGGTTCCTTTGCAATTATCTTAAATCTGCTGTCCTCTATTCATGTACATTAACCTGACCTATCTTGAGTCATGGGCTATCATAACAATGGGTGTACACAACTTTTTGGCAATGCTGTGTTTCTGTAATGCTGAGGTATACCCCAGCTAATCTGCGCCCCATCTCCAGCTTGTGAATTCATCGACAATCCAATTGGAGTGGAATATGAGTCTCCAAAGTCTATTGCCAATTCTGTACTCATCTATCTAGCTCATCTTTCTCTTCATAAATCAGATTCGGCTTTTCTCACCTACCCTATCCCAGCAGGAAATTGAGGAGCAAATGTTTAGGGAGATCGTAGATAGCTGTAAGAATAATAGGCTTGTAATAGTAGGCAATTTTAACTTTCTAAATATAGACTGGGCCTGCCATAGTGTTAAGGACTTGGATGGGGAGGAATTTGTTAAGTGTGTTCAGGAAAACTTTCTCTACTAGAGAAAGGGGCAAAACTTGACCTCCTCTTGGGAAATAAGGCAGGACCAGTGACTGAGGTGTTAGTGGGGGTGCAGTGACCATAGCTCAGTTAGCTTTAAAATAGTAATGGAAAAGGACAGGCGTAGTCCACAACTTAAATTTCTAAACTGGGGCAAGGCCAATTTTGATGGTATTAGACAGGAACTTTCAAAAGTTGGTTGGGGGAAGCTGTTCGCGGGTAACGGGTCGTCTGGCAAATGGGAGGCTTTCGAAAGCTCAGGGCCAGCATGATCCAGTTATTGTGAAGGGCAAGGCTGGCAGGAATAGGGAACACTGGATGGCTAGAGATATTGAGACTCTGGTCAAGAAAAAGAAAGAGATTTATGTCAGTGTAAACAGCTGGGATCAAGCGAATCCCTTGAGAAGTATAAGGAGTCTAGGAGTACACTTAAGAGGGAAATCAGGAAGGCATAAAAGGGATGTGAGATAGCTTTGGCCGATAAGGTTAAGGAGAATCCAAAGAGATTCTACAAGTATATTAAGGGCAAAAGAGTAACTAGGGAGAAAATAGGGCCCCTTAGAAATCCACAAGGCTGTCTATATGTAGAACCACAAGAGACTGGTGAGATCCTAAATAAATATTTTGCATCAGTCTTTACTGTGGAGGAAGACATGGAAACTTGGGAACTCGGGGAAATAAATAGTGTTATCTTGAAAAAGAGTCCATATTACAGATGACGAGGTGCTGGAGGTCTTAAAACACATAAAAGTAGATCAATCCCTGGGACCTGATCAAGTGTATCGCAGGACATTGTAATAAACTATGGAAGAGATTTTAGGGCCCCCCCAAGCAGAGATTTTTGTGTCAAAAACAGAAGTTGCTGGAAAAGCTCAGCAGGTCAGATGCTGCCAGACCTGCTGAGCTCTTCCAGCAACTTCTGTTTCTGTTCCTTATTTATAGCATCTGAAGTTCTTTTGGTTTTTATTAGAGATGTTTGTATCATAGACAGCCACAAATCAGGTTTTAGAAGACTGGAGTGTGGCTAATGTTGTGCCATTACTTAAGAAAGGCTGCAAAGAAAAGTCAGGGAACTACAGATAGGTGAGCCTAACGTCAGTGGTGGGTAAGTTGTTGGAGGGAATTCTGAGAGACAGGATATGCATGCATTTGGAAAGGCAAGGACTGTTTAGGGATAGTCAACATGGCTTTGTGTCTCACAAATTTGATTGAGTTTTTGGAAGAGATGAACAAGAAGATAGATGAAGGCAGAGTGGTAGACATTATCTACATGGACTTTAGCGAGGCCTTCAACAAGACTCTGCATGGTAGATTGGTTAGTAAGGTTAGGTGGGTGATGGAGAGGTGATGGCCTAGTGGTATTATCACTGGACTGTTAATCTGGCTAATGTCAAGGGAACCCCCAGGTTTGAATTTGACCATGGCAGATGGTGGAATTGACTTCAATAAAAATCTGGAATTGAGAGCTTAACGATGACCATGAAGCCATTGTCGATTGTCAGGAAAAACCCATCTGGTTCACTAATGTCCTTTAGGGAAGGAAACTGCCATCCTTACCTGGTCTGGCCTACATGTGACTCCAGACCCACAGCAATGTGGTTGACTCTTAGCTGACCTCTGGGCAATCAGGGATGGGCAATAAATGCCGGGCTAGCCAGCAATGCCCTCCTCCCATGAATGAGTTTTAAAAAAGTCACATGGAATCTAAGGAGACTGAGCCAATTGTATACCAAATTGTCTTGACGGTAGAAGACAGAGAGTAGTGGAAGAGGGTTGTTGTTCAAACTGGAGGCCTGTGACCTGTGGTGGGCTACAAGGATTGGTGCTGGGCCCACATTTGTTTGTCATTTATATAGATGATTTGGATGAGAATATAGAGGCATGGTTAATAAGTTTGCAGATGACACCTAAATAGGTGATGTAGTAGACAGTGAAGAAGATTATCTAAGAGTACAACAGGTTCTTGATCCACTGGGCAGGTGGGCCAATGAATGGCAAATGGAGCTTAATTCAGATAAATGCAAGGTGTTGCATTTTGGTCAGGCAAACCAGGGCAGGACGTACACAGTAAATGGGCTCTGGGTAGTGTTGTAGAACAGAGAGACCTAGAAGCGTGGGGACATTGTTCCTTGAAAGTGACGTCACAGGTAGACAGGTGGTCAAGAAGACATTCGGCATGGTTGCCTTCATCAGTCAGAGCATGTAGTACAGGAATTAGGACATTATGTTATGGCTACACAAGACTTTGGTAAGACCACATTTGGACTACTGCATACAATTCTGGCCGTCTTGCTATAGGAAGGGTGTTATTAAACTGGAAAGGATGCAGTAAAGATTTACAAGGATGATACCGAGACTGGAAAGTTTCAATCATAAAGAGAGGCTGGATAGGCTGGGACAATTTTCCCTGGAGCGTAAAAGGCTGAGGGGTGGCCTTATAGAGGTTTATAAAATCATGAGGGGCATTGATCAAGGTGAACAGTCAAGGTCTTTTCCCCAGGGTAGGGGAGTCCAAAACTATAGGGCTTAAGTTTAAGATGAGGGGGAAAAGATTTAAAAGGGACCTGAGGGGCATCTTTTCACTCAGATGCTGGTGCTTATATGGAACGAGCTGCCAGAGGAAGTGGTAGAGGTGGGTATAATCAGAACATTTAAAATACATTTGGACAGTTACATGGATAGGAAATGTTTAAAGGGCTATGGGCCAAGCACAGGCAAATGGGACTAGTTCAGTTTGGGAAACCAGGTCAACATGGATGAGTTGGGTCAAAGGGTCCATTTATGACTCCATGACTCAATGACACCCAGGGCAGCTCCACATTTGTTCAATTCAGCTAATTTGTCATCATCTAGGTATTAGCCTTTGGATTTTCTAATTTGCACATTCAGTCCATGTGGACAGCCTTTCAATGCATTTTTTAAAAAATCGCCAATGCTTAACTCCATGAAAATTATCTATCACATTTGTCTATAAGCTCCACAGGTACAGCAACCTCTTCTCCTTAATCATTGCAATTTGTTGATTCATTCCAGTGACAAATAAAATTAGTTATTCCTTGAAACCAATGAATGTAATCATTTTTAGGCAGTGCATCATTTCCGAAAACTAGATGAAGGATCATTCATCAAATATCCTAAGGAGATTTAACTTTTCTGATCTGATGAACATTCAGTCATCATCATTTGTATTTTGACTGACACTGTCCTTAATGCATGCTCCAAGTAAGATTGATATCAAACACATATTTTATGTTGTTAAGATCCCACTGACTGTATGACTGAACAAGTTAGATTCCAGGGTGAAATCTGCCTGATATTTATTATTGAGACAACCAGGTGGTTATTCACTGAAACCTAGTCATAAAACGCTCCAGAGTTTCTTGAAGAACAATAGTATATTACACAAAAGATGAAAACAAAAAAAAAGTCAAGTTATCCAGGCTTAAAACACAGTTAGAAATCTTAAAACACCCAGAAAAACAAAAATCCAACACTTTACAGAGATTCAAATCCATATCAAATTAAATCTACCCAATTTATCAAACATTTAAGGTCGACTTAATTGGTTCTCCCCAGTTTCTTTCCTGTACTTGGTGGAGTCATCTTGCCTAAATAGTCACAAAATTGAGAGTTTAGACTTTCTCAGTTTCTAATAATTTTCAATTTATAATGAAAAATCCAAAACTGGAATTTGGATAATCTAAACCTTTCTACTGAGGTCACCTATTTCCTTAACTGCTCCAAAGAAAAATCACTCACTTTCTCAAAGAGTGAAAATACTTGCTTCTGCTCCCCTGTACCACTCTAAAGATTTTTAATGTCTAGGTTTTCAAAACCAAAAATCAGTCTCCACCTATTGTAATCTAAAATGAGCTAATAGCCTTTGTTGTTTCATCCACCTGTTGTAAACCATCCCAGCATTAACAATTTTCCATTAACACTCCCTGCTCTCTGAAGACCATAAGACCATAAGACACAGGAGCAGAAATTAAGCCATTTGGCCCATGAAGTCTGCTCCGCCATTCAATCATAAGTTCTTCAACCCTATTCTCCCGCTTTCTCTCCGTAACCCTTGACCCCCTTGATAATCAACAACCTATCTATCTCAGTCTTAAACGTACTCAATGACCTGGCCTTCACAGCCTTCTGTGGCAGTGAACTCCAGAGATTCACCACTCTCTGGCTGAAGAAGTTTCTCCTTATCTCTGTACTAAAAGGCCTTCCCTTTACTCTAAGGCTGTGCCCTCGGGTCCTAGTCTCTCCTACCAATGGAAGCATCTTCCCAACATCCACTCTGTTCAGGCCATTCAGTATTCTGGACATGCTGGATTAGGTCACTGTTCTGGAAAAGCTGTCTGACTTAGTCTGTGTCTTTCAAAAATAAGCTTCACAACAGAAGCAAACACCCTTACGCCACTATTTTAAATCCAAACACATAAACAATGTTAATAAACTTATAAATACAAACCATTCCTTACAACATACCGACTTGAACATAGAGTACAATTTGGTGCTAATTCAGCACTTGAAAATTGAATGGCAGAGTTGGTTTGGACCAGCTAAACAATCTGCTCCTGCACTTCTGTTCTATGTTCTTAACTCCTGATACCATGTGGAAAGGAAGTCAACATGATATCTTCAGCAGAAGTGAGATTCAACCTTGATGAACAATAACTAGGTTTGTTACATAGTATTTTGCAGCAATTTACATTTCATCCAAGATACATGATGGTCTCTTGTGAGATTTCAGGCTTACTTTAATATTAAGTACACATTACCATTACTGAAGCATTCAGGTACACAACTTGAAGATAATTCAACAGCTACAACTCTGAGGCTGCAACTTTTGAGCACATTGGTTAACACTAGTTGACACTGGTTAACTGCTCCCAGGATCAGTCCTTTATATCCTGATGGATATATAACTTATTTTTTGACGTAAGTTAACCCTATCAGTAGTCACTGCCTTGGACAAGAAAACGAAGCAACATAGGAGATGGTGGCAAGGTGATACTAAAAATAGAAAGTGCTGCAGAAACTTGGCAGCTCAGTAACATTTGTGAAGAGAAATGTTCCAAGTCTGATATGACTCTTCTTTGCAACTGAAAAGAGATGGAAATGGATATAAGCAGAAGAACTAGGAGCAGGAATAGGCAATCCATCCCTTGACCCTTCTCCATCATTTGATATGATCATGGCTGACCTCATCTCACTCTTCAATCTCCTCCTTAAATTTACTCAATATCCCAGCATCCACTGTACTCTAGGGAAGTGAATTCCACTGATTCATGACCCTTTGAGAGGAGTAATTTCTCTGTTATAAATTTCTTTTATTATTTCATGGGATGTGAGCATTTAGAATCATAGAGTCATAGAGCTGTACAGCATGGAACCAGACCCTTCAGTCCAATTTGGTCATGATGACCAGATATCCTAATTTAATCTAGACCCATTTTCCAGCATTTGGCCCATGTCCCTCTCAGCCCTTCCTATTCATATACCCATCCAAATGCCTTTTAAATGTTGTATTTGCACCAACCTTCACCACGTCTTCTGGCAGCTCAGTCCATACACATACCACCCTCTGTATGAAAAAGTTGCCCCTTAGGTCCCTTACAAATCTTTCCCCTCTCACCTTAAACCTATGCCCTCCAGTTGTGGACTCCCCCACACTAGGGAAAAAAAACTTTGGCTATTTACCCTATCCATGCCCCTCGTGATTTTATAAACCTCTATAAGGTCGCCCCTCAGCCTATTCAGCCTCTCCCTACAGCTCAAACCCTCCAACCCTGGCAACATACTTGTAAATCTTTTCTGAACTCTTTAAAGTTTCACAACATCCCTCCTATAGCAGGGTGACCAAATTGCACACAGTATTCCAAAAGTGGCCTAACCAATGTCCTGTACAACTGCAACATGACCTCCCAACTCCTACACTCGATGCACTGACCAATAAAGGCAGCAATTACTTTATTGCCCAGAGGGCAGTTCAGAGTCACCCATATTGTTGCTGTTGAAATGTTTCTCTCCCAAAAGGACATTAGCAAACCAGATAGTTTTTCCCAACAATCAATTATGGATTCATTGCCTTTATTAGACACTTAATTCCAAATTTTTATGAAATATAAATTCTAACAACTGGAATTGTGTGGCAGGATTTGAATCCAGATCACCAGAACATTACCTGGGTCTCTGGATAACAGTCCAGCAATAATACCACCAGGCCATCATCTCCCCATCTGCTTTGCCTTACCCTAAGAATATGACCTCTCATTCTAGATTGCACCAGAAAAGAAAACATCCTCTCTATGTCTACTTTATCAGTCCTTTTTATCATCTTCTGTACCTTAATTAGATCTCCTTTCATTCTTCTAAATTCTAGAGAGTACGGGCCTAAATCGTAAAAGGTTAGGAGATCCAAGTGGTAGAAAGGAAAGATCAGGAAAGGTTAGGAGATGAGGGGAATTAGGGATTAAAGGTATCAGAGGAACAATAGGAAAAGGGTCTCGCAATGGCTATAGTGAAGAAACAAAGCATTAGGCCAAAGAAGATACTCATAGGGTCATGGTAATATCACTGGGCTAGTGACTATAGTGACATAGGTTTGATCCCACCATAGCAACCATTGAAATTTAAACCCAATTAATGAATCTGAAAGTTAGTACCAGCAACGGTGACCGTGAAACCATCATTAATTATAAAAATGCAACAAGCCCCCTAATGTTCTTTCAGGAAGGAAATCTACCATTTGTATCTGGTGTGGCCTACATGTGCTTGGAATTGTGGTGGGGACAGGTTCAGCTGGGGCATTGAAGAGGATATTAGACGATCATTTAAATATAAACAATGAACTGGGTTACAGAGAAAAAACAGGAGACTAACACTAAGTTAAATGGCCAGAAAGCCGATGGGATGATGGGATGAATGGCCTTCTGTAACAACTCTGTGATTCAGTGACTCCAGATCCACAGAACTGTAGTTAACTCTTAACTGTCCCCTAAAGTGGCAGAGAAACCCATTAAGTCAAAGGGCAAAACACTCACATCCCATGAAAGAATCAGAAAACAAATTTCCATATTTTCCTGATTTATATGAAAGACCTGGCATATTTAATTTAATGAATGTCTTAAATTGGGTTTGGATGAAAAATACTGTCAAACAATGTTCCAGAATACTCTAAATTAATAAAACACGATAGCTGGATTTCCCAAGGCTTTATTGTTAACAGTCACTGGCAAAATGCATGATGTAGCCTGATTTTTTTTCACATTTTATGGTCATTGGTCATTTGTATGTGATTTAATGTGATTAGGATGAATACTTTCTTGAATAGAAATTAGGTCCTGCCTGTAAAGTCCTCAGACTTAAAGTATTCATCGTTGTTCAACAACAGTGTTGTTATTCCACACACCCCATCATTTAGAGATGCTTATTGATTTCGACAGGACTGCACATACACTGAGAAGCCTTCTGACAACTATTGCCCTCCACTTAAGCTTGGAGAATTTCTCTGCTTAATATTGTAGACACTTGACTCTGCCATCAATGTCAGCTGCTGAAGTGTGTCCAGTCCCTCTTATTGCCAGATGACAGGAATATAAATTTCCTAAGCAGGCCACTAGCATAGAAGCAAGGGTTGGGGTGAATCACACTGTGCTGGGTCTGCTGACTTTCTGCGACTTTTCTAACTTTTCAATATTACTTCTTGCTAAGGTTGTGAAATTGTAAGAAATAACAGTTCTCTGACCACAGACATTCTTTCCCTGACTAATAGCAGCAAATATACTCCATTCCTTTCTATGGGATGGCTACTGTATGTTCCTAATTGACAATGTAACATACAATTAGTGGGGAGCATTGGGGGAGGCAATGAGCTAGTGGTATTATTGCTGGACTGTAAATCCAGAGTCCCAGGTAAAATTCTGGGGACCTGGGTTCGAATCCCACCACAGCAAATGGTGGAATTTAAATTCAATATATCTGGAATTAAGAGTTTAATGATGACTATAAATCCATTGTCAATTGTTGGAAAAGCCCATCTGGTCCATGATGGTCTTTAGGGAAGGAAACTGCCATCCTTAACTGGTCTGGTCTGGCCTACATGTGACTCCAGACCCACAGCAATGTGGTTGACTCTTAACTGCCTTCTGGCAATTAGGGATGGACAAAAAATGCTGGCCTAGCCAGCAATGCCCTCATCCCGTCAATGAATAAAAAAATTCTTCCGGGTTTAATCATGAGAGTCTGGTAACTAGCTAATATTCACTTTTCTTGATTGGTTAAGCCTGGGTGTGGACTCAGAGCAAAGTAAGCAGAGACCATTTAGGCTACTAGGAGCTGCATCCCGAATGAAGGCAGACTTTGTAGGATTACAGAGACATTTTAAAAGGTGTGTAAGTAAGCTTGAAACATAATTAGACACTAGTGTCATCTTTCCATTGCTTTGAGATATACAAAGTAAATAATGTAATCCAGTGAATGAACAACAAATAATTGCCTGTGTTTTGCTATCAGGTATGATTTGGTGGGTGGTACTAAAATCATCAAGTCAGAATATTTGTGGATTAAGGCTAGTTCCAGGGATTTGAGTGCAGAATCCATGTAACTCAGTTCCGTATCATCAGACATCTATACAGTAAGGGTCAGGTAAGCCAAAAGACTGAGGCCATCTCTGCCTTTTGAGGTGCAAAATAAGCCATGGCACCAATCTAAAGTGGAGCAGATGAGCTCAACCCAATAATCTGACTGATGGCCAAATAAATGATGGAAACAGATTCACCAGACATTTATGGTGTGCAGAAACTGACTTTTTTTAAAGTTGAAACAATGACTGCACTTAAGAAGTTTGTTTGTCTGAAAAGCATTTTGGAGAAGCGGCACAAGATAAAAGGAAGCTTTCTCTTTTCTTTCTAGATGCTAAATGTTCAACTTTTCAAAGTGTCATCACACATTATCAACATGGGTTGGGAAATCAGAATTCTCAATGTTGTTGAGCCCAACATGTCTGTTTTTCCACTGTTTTGTAAATCCAGTCAGTCACATCTTTTCAATTTTTGACCCAACTGTTGGCCTAATGCTTTACAAAAAATCCCTACAGTGTGAAAGCAGGCCATTCAGCCCATTGAGTTCACACTGGCCCTCTAAAAAGCATCCCACCCAGACCCACCACCTTACCCTATCCCTGTATTTCCCACGGCTTATCTACCTAGCTTGCACATCATTGAACACTATGGGCGATTTAGCATGACCAATCCACCTAACCTACACATCTGTGAACTGTGGGAGGAAATCAGAGCATCCAGAAGAAACTTGCACAGACACAGGGGGAATGTGCAAATCCCACACAGACTATCACCTGAGAGTGGAATCGAACCTGGGTCCCTGGCGCAGTGAGGCACCAGTGCTAACCACTAATACACCATTCTGCCCTTGCTGTTAATTTGCTGGTATCACAAAGTATATTCTGATTTGCTTTTTTGCTGGAGAATATTGACTGAAAATTGCTTCCAGGAAATACCAGGATTTTTTTTAGACAAAATTGATAAAGAATTCACCACGAATTCTGCAGAGCCTCAGAGCTTGAGGTAGAAATGATAAATGTTAGAAACAAGAGCTGAAGGTAAATATTTTGAGGAATAAGTTACCAGAGAAAACTACTGTTAGCACAAAAAGATCAGTGTAATGGGAATTAAATAAGATTTTATAAAAGCAGGTTTCAAAAGAGTAAGGAACAATGTACATGCTGGTACTTTAAGGCATGTTTTTGCAGAACATCCTAAAGGTCCGTGTTAACAGGAATGACTGGACAGAAACCTTGTGCACCCTGAGGCCTATATCAGCCTTGAGAGCAGTCTAAAGTGTAAGCAGATTCCTGTAGGCAGCATAAGAGAAAGATCTAGAACAGACGATGTATGTTTATTGTACACTATGAAATGAAACAGTGTGTGTATATATATATATTTGATTGTGGGGGTATAAAGACTATAATTTTCTATTTGTATTGGATAGATGTGGGATAGTGACCAAAACAGACATGGCAGACAGCTGGGATGGAGTATCAGAAAAATTTTGTTCAGTCTAATACTGAGGTTGTTGAATAAACATGAAGTTGACCTGCATATCTGAGTCTCCCTGTGGTATGTTTAAAGAGATTAACCAATGGTGTGGTCAACAGGATAGTACAATTGGATCCTCGAGTTGGTCCTGCAAAGTGGTGAGTGCATTTCATTGATTATCCACAGGTTGTGCAGTAAGCCCATCCAAGAACAGTCCAATAATGTACCAAAAGAACCTGAGGGGAGGAGTCAAGTCAAAAGGTGTTGAACAAAGAAGCCAGAGCCGTACTGGTGGCTCTTAGCTGTGAGCAGACAGTAGGTGAAGCTGTGCAGACTAGGCCAGACCACTCGTTAGAGAAAATACTGCTGAAGTGTGAAGTGTTGCTGGGGACGATCACCCCAACAGATGCGAAGTGGGATGATCCCATAGGAGTCAAGGTTTAATTGGTTTTGAACTTGAGTCTTTGATTGAAGTTACTGGGATATTTGAAAATGCAACTAGTCGATAGTTTACTGGAACAGTTGGAATCATTGGTAGTGGGAGTTGATCTAGAAATTGTAGGAACATGCAATGCTAATTATGAGTGTATCCTTGACTCGCTTTAAAAAGAGTTTATGAAAGGAACAACTGAATTGCAAACAGTCTGGAATAAGTTAACCTGCAGTGTGGTTTACAGCTGGATTTTATTATTCATTCACAGGATGAGGGTGTTGCTGGCTAGGTCAGCATTTATTGCCCATCCCAGAGGGAAGTTAAGAGTCAACCACATTGCTGTGAGTCTGGAGTCACATTTCATCCAGACTAGACAGGTTTGGCAATTTCCTTCCTGAAATTAGTGAACCAGATGAGTTTTCTCCCAATAACGGTTTCACAGTCATCATCAGATTCTTAATTCCAGACTTGTTTTTTACTGAATTCCAATCCTACCATTTGCTGTGGTGGGATTCAAATCCAGGTGTTCAGAACATTACCTAGTTCTCTGGATTAACAGTCCAGCGATAATACCACTAGGCCATCACCTCCCCAGAGGAATAACATAGATGAGGAAAATAAGGAAATGCGGGAATTGGTATATAAGCTACAGGCTGAAAATAATTAGCTGCAGGAAAGCACTGTCCCACACAGTGCGATGTGTAAAACTAGGCAAAGGCCATGGGCAGTCCCAACGCTGCAGCTGGGTAAACTGACTTTTGTGACAGATCACGAAACAGAGTTCTCGCCTGATTTTGCTAAAATTAAAATATTCAAGCAGGAAACAGCAAACCAGTAGAAGCTACAATTGCTATCCTGCAAGACAAGGCAGATAAGCTTGATGGCCTAATTGAGATCATGCTCCCCCTTGGTTCCATGTTGCGTGATGAAAACCAACATGTAATGTGACCCAGGAATGGGCAAGGATAGGGGCAGGTGAAAGGCATTCATTCACAGCTAAGGAAGTGATCAAATCCCTGCCTAAGCCCCTTTCCTCCAGTGAGGTTAAAGAATGGTAAGATCCTGGGGAGTGTTGCTGAACAAAGAGACCTTGGGGTGCAGGTTCATAGTTCCTTGAAAGTGGAATCACAGGTAGACAGGGTAGTGAAGAAGGCATTTTGGACGCCTGCCTTTATTAGTCAGTGCATTGAGTATAGGAGTTGGGAGGTCATGTTGCGGCTGTACAGGACATTGGTTTGGCCACTTTTGGAATACTGAGTTCAATTCTGGTCTCCCTGCTATAGGAGAGATGCTGTTAAACTTGAAAGGGTTCAGAAAAGATTTATAAGGATGTTGTCAGGGTTGGAGGGTTTGAGCCATAGGGAGAGGCTGAGTACGCTGGGACTTTTCTTCCCTGGAGCTTAGGGGGCTGAGGGATGACTTTATAGAAGTTTATAAAATCATGGGGACACGGATAGGGTGAATAGACAAGGTCTTTTCCCCAGTGTAGGGGGAGTCTAAAACTAGAGGAAATAGATTTAAGGTGAGAGGGGTAAGATATAAAAGGGACCTAAGGGGCAACTTTTTCACACCGAGGGTGGTGCAAGTATAGAATGAGCTGCCAGAGGAAGTGTTGGAGGCAGGTACAATTACAACATTTAAAAGACTTCTGGATGGATATATGAATAGGAAGGGTTTAGGATATGGGCCAAATGCTGGCAAATGGGAGCAGATTAATTTAGGATATCTGGTCAGCATGGATGACATGGACTGAAGGGTCTGTTTCTGTGCTGTACATCTCAATGATTCTATGACTCTAAGCTCCCTGTGCAAATGGGATCGCATTCACAGAGACTTCCCATGACTATTGCAATGAGATGAAATCAGAACAACAAGGGTACTCTGCAAACATCGCAGATTCAAAACTAGTTTGGTTGAAAGAGTTTATAAAGCAAATTTTGATGTTCCCTGAATACTGAAAAAATACATTTTCTTGTGAGAAAAGTTCTATATGTTCCTAAAGCATGCAAATAAGAGAAAGTTTGCAGACAAACAATTCGAATGTACATGAATTAGTTCTAATTTCCAAGAGAAAAAATCTGTAAACAAGAGAAACCTGAATTGACACTGATCATTATATCTTCAATGTGAAAGCACTGTTTATAACCAACTTACATGGACATAACTGTTTCTGAAATTCAGATAAATAAAACAACTTGTTTTACTTTGTATTAACAAATGGGATAGGTTGTTCGGACAGAAGTTACTACATCTTATAATTAAATCCCTGTCAATCCAACCAACACTGCTGAGGCTATACACAAAAGAAACCCTCACGTCTATTGTTGTCATATTTGTCTTCTGGACAATTTTAAAATAAAGAAATGTTAAGCATAATCTTGCCAGTTAATTTTGTGAAAACTATGTATTTCTTTTGTGAGAAGGAGCAAACAAGCAGAGTTTGGGGCCACACGGCAATGTTTGATTTCTGTTTTAAAGATATTAGAATAAACATCTTTTTAAACTGTACAGTAGGTTTCTCTCCTAAATCCCATGGAATGGTAGTTATTGGGACGCCTCAGTGACAATAAAATAATAGTGACAGAAAGAAAGTGGTACAGCATGAAATGGGAATGGAACAACTCAACTTAGATATAGTTAACTAAAATATATCAAGTGAAAGGAAAATGTAAATGAAAGGGCAGGAGGTTTAGTGGGGATTTAAGGAAGAATTCTTTTTACCCAGAAAGTGATTGGCATCTGGAACTCACTGCCTGAAAAGGTGCAAGAAGCAGGAACCGTCACAATATTTAAGAAGCATTTAATGACCACGTGAAGTGCCATAGAAGACAAGGCCCTGGGCTATGTGCTGGGAAATAGTATGAGATTAGATAGGTACTTGATGCTGTCATGGACACAATGGGCTGAAGGGCCTCTTTCCATTCAGTAAAACTCGATAACACTATGACACCTCATGTTAAATTTGAGTCAGCATAGCTTTAAACAATGTCCTCTTGTTATAGATTTCCTCATGATAGGAAACATCATCTCAGCATCTTACCTGTTGTGTTAGCCTCCTTAGAATCTTATACTTTTCAATAAGATCAGTTCCCATTCTTCTCCAAACTCCAGAAAGCTCCAGGCCTAACCTTCTTAAGGAGTCCTCATATGATAAACCCCACTGTTCTAGAAATCAGTGTGATGGGCACCTCTAAGCTGCCTCCACTGCATCCTACCCACTTTTTACGTAAGAAGAATAAAACCGTAGACATGTTTAGGAGTTTGTGGCACTGCCGTGGTAATCATCTCCTATTTTGAGAAGATCAACTTCAGGAAAATGATCGCTAAATAGGCTTGTTGGACGTGATAGACTTTGCCATTCCAAAGGGCTCTAAGTGCTAAAATTCCTTTTGGTCTGGTTAAAGCTTTGTATCCTGTGTGGGTAGGAAAAGGCCATACTTATAGGGAGGCAATGGCCTAGCGGTATCATCCCTCGACTGTTAATCCAGACACCCTGATATCATTCTGGGGACCCGGATTTGAATCCCGCCACAGCAGATGGTGGAATTTGAATTCAATAAAATAAATGGAATTAAGAATCTAATGATGACCGTGAATCAATTGTCAATTGTTGTAAAAACCCATCTAATGCCTTTCGGGAAGGAAAATGCCATCCTTAACTGGTCAGACCCACAGCAATATGGTTAACTCTGAACTGGCCTCAGGACAATAAATGATGTGCAATAAATGCTGCCTAGCTAGTGACGCCCTCATTCTGTTAATGAATAAAGAAAAAAAAAATTATGGCACATACAAACCTTTCAATGTCTGAGGCAGGTCCCATCTTATGGTTGAAATAAAGATCTCTCCAAAATATTTAAATAACCTTAATCCTTTGAAGTAGAATTGCATCAGGGACACAAAACAATGGTCATACAAAAATTGTGTACAGTCTTATTTATAATACTTAATGGTAAGGTACTGGGGAGTGTTACCAAACACAAAGACCTTGGGATACAGATTCATAGTTCCTTGAAAGTGGAATTGTCGGTGAACAGGGTGGTAAAGTAGGTGTTGGGTACACTTGCCTTTATTGGTCAGCGCATTGAGTATAGGAGTTGGGAGGACATGTTGTGTCTGTACAGGACATTGGTTAGGCCACTTTTGGAATATTGTGTTCAATTCTGGTCTCCCTGCTATAGAAATGATATTGCAAAACTTGAAAGGGTTCAGAAAATATGTACAAGGATGTTGCCACGGTTGTAGGGTTTGAGGTATAGAAGATGCTGAGTAGGCTGGGACCATTTTCCCTGGAGCGTCGGAGGCTGAGGGGTGATCTTATAGAAGTTTGTAAAATTGTGAGGGCATGGGTAGGGTGAATATTTTCCGAGGGTAGGGAAATCCAAAACTGGAGTGCACAGATTTAAAGTGAGAGGGGAAAGATTTAAAAGGGACCCAAGGGACTACATTTTCATGCAGAGGGTGGTGTGTGTATGGAATGAGATGCCAGAGGAAGTGGTGGAGGCTGGTATAATTACAACATTCAAAAGGCATCCGGATGGGTATATGGTTAGGAGGGGTTTAGAGGGATACAGGCCAAATACTGGCAAATGGGACAAGATTAATTTAGGATATCTGCTCGGCATGGACGAGATGGACTGGAGGGTCTGTTTCTGTGCTGTACATCTCTATGAAGCTAAAATGGACAGAGACAATGGAAACTATTCTGGCCTTTATGTTAACAGGCTACAGGGAACCGAATACAAACATTTTTGTATGTTCCAGCAGTGCAGACTAAAAGTAGTTCATTGGCTGCAGGGATGTCTAATTGTTGGGAATAGAATGGCATTTTTTTCTTATGACTTGAACAGAACCTGAAAATCTAAGTACAAAACAGAAGTTGCTGGAAAAGCTCAACAGGTCTGCCAGCATCTGTCAAGAAAAATCAGAGTTAACATTTTGGGTCCGGTGACCCTTGTTCAGAACTCAGACTTTTCTTCACAGATGCTGCCGGACCTGCTGGGCTTTTCCAGCAACTTCTGTTTTTGTTCCTGATTTACAGCATCTGTGGTTTTTATTCTAAAAATGCAAGCAGTCCACTTTCTCCAGGTGTCAGTCTTGGCTCGGGGGTAACACTTCCAGCTGCTCTGAAGCAGAAAGCTAAAGGTTTAGGTGTGAATCTTGAGATTTTAGCACATATTCTGACCTGACACTGCAATGCAGTACTGAGGGAGTGCCACACAGTCAGGGGCACCCTATCTTGTCTGTGAAAACTAAAGTAAGGCCCCATCTATCTTTCCAGGTGGATACAAAAGATTCACATAATATTAGCGGAAGTAAAGCTAAGGTGATTCCTGATTTCCCAGCCCTCAAATACGCCATTAAGAAGCAGATAATGTGCTCATTTATCACTTTGTTCTTTGTGGCTGTTTGCTGTGTGCGTTATTTACTGCCGTTTATGGCATTGAAAGTATTTTTTTGGCTGTTAATCTATACAATTACAAGTTCTCCGTTCACATCATAAACCTGCAGATTGCAAATAAAACACTTGTGCAAAGCTAGATTGACCTTATTTTGACATGGGACAGCAATTTGTGCTACCTGGAGTACAATTTGATTCTGTAACAGCCTAGTCTATATTTTTAATATCACAATCAGCTGTGATTCTACATTCTTATCAGTGGGGACAGAGCTTGTTTATGTGAGGCACCCAGATCTGTGAATTACACCCAGCAGAGATAATTTCCATGAATGGTGGCTTAAGATTGCAGTATGAATACAATACTGTCTGAGGCACACTTTATGTTATTTTAATCTTTTGTATCTAAGCAACTGTTCTGAATTTCGATATAGGCTGAAACTCTGTTCATCCTTCATCAGTGTAACCTTGGAAATGGAAATCTAATCTATTCTGAAATGGAAAAGCAAAATGCAGAGTTCATGAGTGTGCTATTTAATTTGAGAAGCCAAGGAGCCAATTTTTCAGAGATTTTAAATTTCATTCTGTCACTGTAATATTTAAATTATAATACATTGAAAGCCAAACACAATAAAGTCTATTTTCTTTTGCTGGCCACCTGATTAAAATTGTTTTAAACGCAACTCAATCAATCAAGTCTTGTACTCAAAGGAGAGAATTTTTTTTGGACTAACTTATAAAGTATACATTTAGCTGGCAGATGTCATTTAGTTTTGACATTATTTACGATCGCACTTACTGCCAAAAATAGCAAATCTGATGAGACAGCAAATGAAAGAAAGATTTTATTTCACGCAGCACTTTTTGCAACCTCAAGATGCCCTGCAATGCTTTACAGTTGCTCCAGTAAAATATTGAGGAAGTGCTGCACTGTCAGAGATGTTGTCTTTTAAAACCAAGGTTTCTATCTGACTGTTCAGGTAAATGTAAAACATCCCATTGGCTTGTACCACACCCAATAAACATTACCAACCAGATACAGCAACAAAGTTGCTGGAAAAGCTCAGCAGGTCTGGCAGCATCTGTGAAGGAAAAAAACAGAGTTAACATTTCGGGTCTGGTGACCCTCCCTCGGAAGGGTCCGAAACATTTACTCTTTTTTCCTTCACAGATGCTGCTGGACCTGCTGAGCTTTTCCAGCAACTTGTTGTTGTTCCTGATTTACAGCATCCACAGTTCTTCGGTTTTTTTTATTACCAACCAGATGTCTGGCCATTATCGCATTGTTGTTGATGGGAGTTTGCTGTGTGCGAATTGGCTGCCACTTTTCCTATATTTATTTAACCATTCAGGCATATGGGTGTCACTGGCTAGACCAGCATTTCCTGCCCAGTCCAAATTGCCCAGAGACCAGTTAAGAGTCAATCACATTGCTGTGGGTCTGTAGTCACATGTAGACCAGACCAGGTAAAGATGGCAGTTTTCTTCTCTAAAGGACATTAGTGAACCAGATGGGTTTTTACAACAACGGTTACAGTTAGGCTATCCTTTTATTCCAGATTCTGTTTTTAAAATTTCATTAGCTGCCATGGTGAGATCAGCTGGCCATGGACACACACACACACACAAAACACAAACAGACACACACACGCACACCCACACACAAAACACATACACACAAAACACAAACAGACACACACGCACACACACACACACACAGACACACACACACACAAAACACAAACAGACACACACACAAAACACAAACAGACACACGCACACACACACACACACAAAACACACACACACACAACAAACAGACACACACGCGCGCGCACACACACACACACACACACACACACACACAAAACACAAACAGACACACACACACACACACACACACAGAGAAAACACACACACACACACACAAAACACAACCAGACACACACACACACAGACACACTTGCACAGACACAGACACATACATTCACATAGGCACAGGGACACAGAAACACACACACACTCATTCCCTCTGTCCCTCTCTTGGACACAGACACAAACAGACACTTGCTCTCACGCATAAAATACTTTATTTGCTGGAAAATGCTTTGAGATGTTCACTGGTCATGAAAAATCTGATATAAATACAAGTTTTTCTTTAAGTGGTTCCTACCTACATGACAGGATTTTACTCAGAGATAGTAAGAACTGCCAATGTTGGAATCAGAGATAACACAGTGTGGAGCTGGAGGAACACAGCATGCCAGGCAACAGCATAGGAGCAGGAAAGTTGACGTTTCGGGTCGGAACCCTTCCCTACCAGAAATGTCAACTTTCCTGCTCCTCTGACGCTGCCTGGCCTGCTGTGCTCCTCCAGCTCCATACTGTGTTATCACAAGATTTTACTGTGTGCATACTGGCCGCTACATTTTCCTGAAAAAAATAAAGACCACTTGTTGAAAAGGAACTTTTTAGTTGTGAAGTTCAGTGGGATATCCCAAGGACATGGTAAGGTATTATATCAATACAAATTCCTTCCTTTTATATGCGCTGGGTAGGCTATAGGAATTGACCTACTCTATGATCAGCCCTGGGGATATGAAGCCTGTTTGATGAGAATTACAAAATTCAATTTGGGGATAAAAGAGAACTTACCAATTTAGAATAATGGAATGATATTTGTGTGTTGGGCAAAACACTGTATAAAATTACCACATGTCAGTATTAAGACCAAAAGCAACCATTTCTTGTTGGCATTATGTGAGGCAAGAGTTTAAGAAATAGCTTTTATCCAGATACTCCGAGAATAATTTCATAAATAACTTGAATGATAATGTTTTCTCAGAATATGATCAACCGTATTTCATAACTTTAAAGTCATTTGGCTTATTTATATTGAAGGGGCCACTATATGAGTAAAAGACCATAATTGAGTTCCTAATGCTCTCTGTTTTCTGAAGTACTGTGCATTCATTGTATTCCTCTTCACAAATTTCTAACCCCAGTGCTTTCAACACTTTCGTTTTAATAAGGGTGTACTACTGAAATTGCGTCTCTTGTATTTTATATTTGAGTAAGTCTCACCTCTAGATATTGAAGCTCTGGTGAATATTACAGTTGCAGTCACAGCAGTGAGTTGAGAACAAATAATGCATATGTTGTGGCAAGGTACTTCCCTTAACAGGTTAGCACCTTTTCAAGCCAACCTCTGTTGCAGAGATGAAGAGTGAAGGCTGTAAGTTCAGCGCTGCACTGAAAATAAAGATGTGGATGGAGATGGCATATTCAGGAAGATTCTCCCAAAGTATTTACTGTGCTCATTACAATGGGTGTGGTAGAGAAGGATCCAAGCAATTCTCTCTTACAAAACATGCTTCTGTCAGAATCACAGAATCCTACATTACAGATACAGCTCATTCCAAGGATGAAACATATGAGCTATAAGGAAAGATTAGAGAAGTTGGGACTGGTTTTCTTATGATGGTGAAGGCTAGGAGGAGATTTGATAGAAATTTTCTAAATCATGAGGAGCCTGGGCAGAGTATAAAGGGAGAGTTTGTTGCTGTTCATAAACAGACTGAGAGCAAGATGGCACCATCCTTTCAGGCTGTGCATTTCAGGTGAGAACAATTCAATGTGGTAAAAAACATAAATTCTCACCCCGATTCTGGCTCTTTTGCCAATCAGTACAAACTCACATCCCTATGTTACTGACCCTTCTGCCAATGGAAACCGTTACTTCATCAAAACACTTGATTTTCACTGCCCCTGATATGACAGACTCTTGGTTTCTGAGTACACTAATGAAAACAGATACCACATGTAAATGTAAGAGGTAAGCTAGTGACCTTGATCTCTGTTCTAAAAAGAACAATATCTGTTTCTCTGGATTTTTGACATAACCGAGGTTCTACATTTGTGGTATTATTCGAGTAAATCTCTTCCCACATGTTAAAGGTGCCTCATCATATGGTGTGTTTCCCTATCTTCCAGTAGCTATTTCTCATGTGAGTCGGGAGTGTTTTCCGCAATAGGGGTATAGTAGGTATATTATTAAAATTAATTATAGATTCCAGATGTTAGTGATTGAACTTAAATTCCACCAGTTACCATGGTGGGAATTGAAACCAGGCTCCCAGATTACACATACAATGACATGACCACTATGCCACCATCTCCACTATTAGCCATGTGGTAGTATTCTGAGATAGTAGAACTGCAGATGCTGGAAAATCTGAGATAACAAGGTATAGAGCTGGATGAACACAGCAGGCCAAGCAGCATCAGAGGAGCAGGAAAGCTGACTTTTCGGGTCTGGACCCTTCTTCAGAAAATAGGTAGTATTCTGGTGTTTAACTTAAACAGTCGTGCTACAGTGGCATGTTGAGTATAAATCTGAAGCAGATTGCATGGCCATCCTTACAGGATTGGTCTATCAGAGAAACTACCGACAACTGATACAGGATGAAAAAGCAGTGGGATTTTACTGGGCATACTTTAACTGCATTTTCACACATTAACGTGGTGAATGAGCGCTAGCAAAGTACATGTTGGATTGTAAAGACCTGAGGCTATGAAAGGTGCCATGTAAATTGAACCCTTTATTTTCACTTTAAAATAGTCAAGGACCTATAAGTTCATTTTAAACACATTTTATTTCTACTTGGTTGATGTGCACCAAGGCAATTGGACTGATTTAATGGAGCTCACCCCACATGGGTCCATGTCAGTGATTGTAATCCTAAATGCCCAAAATTTTCTATCCAACATAAAGGAGTTTGAAGAGTAATAAGACGTGATTCTTGTGAAAGACAATGTTTCAGGGGCGTGATGGAATGGCAGATGCTAAATTGATCAGTAAAGAGCAGGCTTCATTAGTCCCAATGATCTTCTGTTCCCCAAAACCTTGGAGCACACACTGCGTCTATCCAGTTTATGACATTCCCCGTGTGAGAGTGTTTCAGTAAACCAACAATCACAGCTCAGTGCCTTTTCTCAGAGACTAAGAGGCCTGTAACACAGCACAGCGGCAAAAACTGACATTGATGAAGTAGGCTTTCTAAGCCAGTTTGCTGGAAAATTCTTCTAAGAATTGGAACCAAACGAAACCAGTTCTGGGAGCCACATTACATTGAAAGTTGAACCTCAGAGAGTGCTTAGCTCCAAATCATTAAGCTGAAGACAGGCTCAAAAGTGCTCAGCAATGAATTGTCACTCATTGCTGCTCTTCTTGTCACAAAATTCTTGATCTGATTTATGCATTCCTTATTAGATAAATCCATAACAGGCAGTATTATTATTTTATGCAACAGGAGATTACCTCCAGGATAATCACATTTCAGTTATGACCTCAGCTGAGAGTTTTATAGATGAGCTAATGCCATCAATAGAAACCAATAGCAATTTCAGATAGAAAAATTATTCCCTATTAGGTTCTAATTTATGTAATGATTATATATAGACTATGGTTATGTGAGCTGACAGGCAATTTATTCAGAATTCCCGACTGCCTTCATCCATTGTTTGCTAACTTTTCACTATGTCAAAGACAGTGAGATATTTTGAAACCATTTGGTTGGTCCTCTGTCCGATCGGAACAATCGATTGGTCCCATCCCTAGTTTTACAATCGCAGGGTCCTGTTTTATTGCCACTGGAAGTAACAAGCAGTGACAATATCACCAATCGAGATGGCAAAATGTAGGGGAGCTGTTTGCAGGATCTTGCAGTGCACTATATTGGCTGCACCGTTCCCTAAATAACACCAGTGACTATGCACTTCACAAAGTACCTTGGTGGCAGCGATGTACGCAGAGATATCCTGTGGTACTGAGAGGCACTACACAAATGCAGTGTACATTCAGGAGGCAAACACAGCACACCATGTGTAACTCCTCTCCACTAGCTAACATGCTCAAAGTAGAATTGGAACTTTCTTTTCTCAAAGGCCTGTAACACAGCAAAAACTGACAGTGATAAAATAAGCTTTCTAAGTCAGTTTGTTGGAAAATTCTTCTAAGAATTGGAACCAAGCTAAAACAAGTAATGGGAACCACATTACATTGAATGTTGAACCTCAGAAAGGGCTTAGCGGCAAATCATTATGCTGAAGACAGGCTCGAAAGCAATGAATGGATTCGGTGCAGTGCCAGAAGCTGATGATGCTTCAGGAGTCCCTTCAACAAGCTCCCAGACCTCTCAGTTTGAACAGTAGGCCCAGCATTAACTATTCAGTTCTGAAGAAGAGTCATACTGCACTTGACTCTGTTTCTGTCTTCCCAGATGCTGTCAGACCTCCTGAATTTCTCCAGAATTTGCAGACAAAGCACATCAATAACACCCCAGCTACTGGGGCTTAATGATGTTAATAAATCTCTCAATAAGATTGACAAGCTTATGTCAGGATAATTGGGGCTGTTATAGTGCAGAGGTAGGGCCTCTTCCTCTTCGCTAGGAGGCCTGGGTTCAAATCCTACCTGCTCCAGAGTTGTGTAATAACATCTCTGAACAGGTTGGTTAGAAAATAGTTGGATGTGCAAGATGTATTCTGGAGTACAGTTATCCATTGCAAAGATATACATAGGTCTCTCTAAACAACTCTAGTCAATGGACTTAGTCTCAGTAGAATCTCTCCAAGGATGAGAGACTTGGAGAAACTGGAATTGTTGTCCTTACAGAAGAGAAGGTTGGGTGGAGATTTGACAGAGATGTACATGTTTATAAGTGGTCAGGATAGAGAAGGTAAAGTGAGATTGTAGCCATTATTGGAAAACACAAATATGAAAAGATCCATTGGTAAGGTGACTAGCAAAGGAACTTATGGCAATGTGAAAAACTATCTTACGAAGCAAATATAACACAGTGTGGAGCTGGAGAACACAGCAGGCCAGGCAGCGTCAGAGGAGCAGGAAAGTTGACGTTTCAGTTCAGGACCCTTCTTCAGAAATGGGGGAAGGGGTCTCTGAAATAAAAAGAGAGGGGGGCGTTGGGCTTGGGAAGGTAGGTGGTGATAGGTGAGTGCAGGTAGGTAGTGGTGGGGATTGGTCAGTGAGGTGGGAGAAGTGGATAGGTGAGAGAGAAGATGGACAGTTCAGGGAGGCGGGGGTAAGAGGGGCTGGGGGAGGTCGGTGGGATGGTGATAGGTGGGAGCACGAGACGTTGCTGAAACAGCTCGTCAGCTTTCCTGTTCCTCTGATGTTGCCTGGCCTGCTGTGTTCCTCCAGCTCCACACTGTGTTATCCCTGACTCCAGCATTGGCAGTTCTTACTATCTCTTACGAAGCAAATAGTTAGGGTATGAAATACACCATCTGAGAGTATGGTGGAGGTTGACTTAGTTGTAGCTTGGGAACTGGATAACCACTTTACAGACAAAAAGTAGAGGAGCTGCTTGTAGGATCTTGAGCTACAGGGAAAGGGCAGTAGGTTGGGATTAGCTGAACTTGCAGAAAATTAGAGAC
>NC_063355.1:39003553-39019521 GCF_021869965.1 Rhincodon typus | reverse complement strand
CCAATATAATCTGTAACACAAGAATATAATCCTCTTTATGCAATTCTGACATCATAATTCCATTATTATTTCACAGGATTGCTTTCAATGTACAAAGAAATTTATCAGCTTATTTTCCAGATCTGATCTCATTAGGCCACTGTGCCAAAGGATGATTAAATAACCAGCTTTATCAGCCCTCTTAGATAACAAGGTGTAGAGCTGCATGAACACAGCAGTCCAAGCAGCATCAGAGGAGCAGGAAGGTTTCGGGCCTAGACCCTTCAGATGCTGCTTGGCCTGCTGTGTTCATCCAGCCCTGCACCTTGTTGTCTAAGAAAAAGTAGAAGTTGACCTTTTCGACAGTGCCAGCCTTAACTGGAGTGGGCCAACAAACCCCACAGCTTTCTGTCTCAGGGAGAGGATGCTACCCATCAATACTACTAAAGACTGTATTTACTGGGATAGTGTTCAAACAGATCTAGCAACTCAAGATTGGGCATCCATGAGGCACCATTGACCATCAATGGCAGCAGAACTGTACTCCAGCACAATCTGCAACCTCATGGTCTGACATATCCCCCACTCAAACATTACCATCAAGCAGGGAATCACCCTGGTTCAATGGAGGATGCAGGAGGGCATGCCAGGAGCAGCACTAGGTATAATTACGAATGAGGTGTCAACCTGGTAAGGTCACCAAACAGGACTACTTGCATGCCAAACAGCATATGCAGCGAGTGATAGACAGAGCTAAGCGATACCACAACCAACAGCTCAGAATTAAGCTCAGCAGTCCAGCCACATCCAGACATGAATGCTGGGGGACAATTAAACAACTCACTGGAGGAGGATATTCCACAAATATTCCCATCCTCAATGATGGAAGCCCAGCACATCAGTGCAAAAGGAAAAGCTGAAACGTTTGCAGCAATCTTCAGCAAGAAGTGAATGAGCCATCTTGGTCTCCTCCAGTAGTCCCCAGCATTGCAGATAGCAGTCTTCAGCCAATTGGATTCACTCCGAATCACATCAGGAAACAGTTGGAGGCACTGAATATTGAAAAGGATACAGGCCCTGACAATATTCTGGCAATGGCACTAAAGACTTGTCCTCCAGATCTTGCCATTCCCCTCGCCAAGCTGTTCCAGTACAGTTACAGTGCTGGCATCTATCTGACAATGTGAAAAACTGTCCAGGTATGTCCTGTTCACAAAACACAGGACACAGACAACCCAGTCAGTTGGTGTCCCATCAGTCAACTCATGATTATCAGTGGAGTGATGGAAGATGTTATCAATAGTGTTATTGAGAAGCACCTGCTCAGTGACGCTGAGTTTGGGTTCTGCCAGGGCCATTCATCTCCTGACCTCATTACAGTCTTGGTTCAAACATGGATAAAAGAATTGAATTCCAGAGGTGAGTTAAGAGTGACAACATAAAGGCTGTATTCAACTAAGTGTGGCATCAAGAAGCCCCAGCAAAACTCGAATCAATGAGTATCAGGGGACAAACTCTCCAGTGGTTAGAGTCATACTCTTCCAAGTGCATTATCTGTTACTTTTCTGGTTCCAATTCCATTTGGCACTGCTCTACTCACCTACTGATATCCTCTTGCAGAATATGGCTACCTTTTTCACAATTTACCACCCTCGCGATCTTTATATCATTCATGAAACTTTTGATCACGCCCCCTAGAGATACCAGATACTACCTGCTTTATGTTTCTACCTTTCTCATTTTTTGGAGGTAACAGGTGTTTAGTAATAAAACAGGTCTCAATCTTGTAAGAAGGGAAATACACATAATTATCATTGAGAAAAATATATTCTATCAACTTTCTTGTATGGCCTCAGAAACTTGGAGATTTGATATAAAATTGAGGATAACAGAGGACTTTGAAATGGGATGGTTGCCTAAACGTATATTAAAATCTCCATACACAGATTGTATGGAAAATGAAGAGGTGTTTGAAATTGGAAGAAAACATAGGAACAGGAGCAGGCCATTCAGCCCTTTGAGCCTGCTCTGCCACTCAATAAGATCATGGTTATCTGTGGCCTAACTCCATTTGCCTGCCTTGGGCCCATATCCCTTGATGCCCTTGCTTAATAAAAATTGTCTTTTTCAGTTTTAAATTTAACAACTAACTTAGCATCAACCACCATTTGAGAGAAAGAGTTCCAAACCTCTACTACTCTTTTGTGTGTGGAAGTGCTTTATAACATCTCTCCTGAGTGGCCTGGCCCTAGTTCTGAGAGTATACCCCTGCTTATATAACCTTCAGCCAGTGGAAATAAGTTATCTTCATCTGTCCTATCCTTCCCTGGTAATATCCTGAAAATCTTGATGAGATCACCCCTTAACCTTTTACATCCTACAGAAAACAGGCCTAATTTGTCTAACCTCTCCTCATAACTTTAACACTTGAAGTCCGGGTGTTATTCTTGTAAACCTGCATTGAACTCCTTCCAGGGCCAAAACATCCTTCTTAAGGTGTGCTGCCCAGATCTGCTCACCGTACTCCAAGTGGGGTCTAACTCGGGCTTTTTATAACAGCAGCATAATGTCAGTATCCCTGTACTCCAGCCCTTTACTTGTGAAGGCCAGCATTCTATTAATCTTCTTGATTATTTTCTGCACGTGTTCATGGCATTTTTGATTTGAATTGATTTATTGTTATGATTTATGATTTATTACCATGGTACAGTGAAAAATTTTGTTTTGCATGCAGTACAAGCAGATCATACCACATAAAGATCATAGGGTGATAGAACAGAGCAAGGAATACAAAGTTACACAAAATTGCACAAAATGCAAGATGAACATTAGGTTTGAAATTTGAGAGGTCCATTCAGGAGTCCAATAACGTTGGGAAAGAAATTGTTCTTGAACCTGTTGGTATGTGTGTTTAAGCTTTTGTATCTTCTCCCTGATGGAAGAGGTTGGAAGACATTACAACCGGGATGGGAAGGGTCTTTGATGATGTTGGCTGCCTTTCCAAGCTATGCACCTGAACCCCCAAATCTTATTGGACATCCCCTGTAATTAACTTTGTGCCTTGATATCCCCTGATCTATTCTTTCTCAGTCTGGAATGCATAACTTCACACTCGCGTATATTAAAATCCATTTGCCACAGTTTTGCCCATTCACCGAATCTATCAACATCCTGTTGCTAGAGAGCAAATAGAACACTTGAAAAGTGACATTCAGAAAAGAGAGTAACACGAGCAGAGTGTCAGTATCTCAATTATTTGATCAGTGTTGAAAGGCTACAGAGATCTCTTCTAGAGGGCAAAGTGGAGGGCAGCAGAAAGAAGGGTCGAGATAGGCGTATTTGAATGATAGATGTCAGTGAATGGTTGCAGATGAGCTACAGTGGATGTCTGAGAATGAGGCAAGACAGATGACAGTGGTGTATCCTATCAGCAGACCTCCTGGTAAGAGCAGCCACAGGCAGCAATTTTGCACATACTCTTCTTATTGTTTTCTTTTACTGTCTAACTTCATCAGTTTCCAATGCAGAGAACAAGAAGCAAACTGTCGAATCCCTACAGTGGGGAAGCAGGCCCTTCAGATCCACAGAGCACACTCTCCCCACCCAGACTCCTATCCTGTCCCAGTTACCCTGCATTTCCCATGGCTAATCCACACATCTCTGGACATTATGGACAGGTTAGCATGGCCTAATATGCACATCTTTGGACTGTGGGAGGAAACTGGAACATCCAGAGGAAACCCATGCAGAACAGGGAGAATGTACAAACTCCACACAGTCACCTGAGGGTTGAATTGAAGCCAGGTCTCTGGTGCTGTGAAGCAGTCATGCTAATCACTGAGCCACCATGCCACTATTGCTGATAATTAGCTGCTATTTTCCAAAGGTAACAAGACAGCAATAATAATAACTCACATTTATAAATCACCGTCCATGTAATAAAATGTTCTTCATTGAAGCGTTATTAACAAGGTTTCAATAGAAAGGGCACAGACAGAATGTTACCTCTTGTGGGGACTAAAGACCATCAATATAAATTAGTCACCAAGAAACCAATTAGAAAATTCAGAAGAAACTTTTTCACTCAGAGTTGTGAGAATGTGGAACTCAGTATCACAGAGAAGTTTGAAATGAATAGTACGGATGCCTTTAAAGGGAAGGATGACTTGTATTTGAGGGCAAGTGAAATAGACGGATCTGATGGATGGTTTGAAGAAGATGAGAAGAGGTTTGAATAGTTCCTAAGCACTGGTCAGCACTATTTGGGCTGAATGGCCTGTATCAATGCTGTATATCATGTATAACCTACGTTACAAAAAAACTTTGAGCCACACAAAGAAGTTTTAGAGACGAAGAGCATAAAAGATCAAAGAAGGAGACTTAAAGGATCATCTTGAAGGAAGAGAAAGAGGTAAAGAAGCAAAGAGGGATAGTGAGGGAATTCCAGAGCTCATGGCCTAGCAGCTGAAAGCATGAAAGCCAATGTTGGAACAATTAAAATCGAGGATGCTGAAGAGGCCAGAATTAGATAAGTGCTCAGTGTTGTGGGCCGGTAGAGGTTACTGAGACAGGCAGGGATTTGAAAACAAGGATGTAAATTTTAAAATCAAGGCATTGCTTGACTCAAAGCCAACTCAGGTCAATGACAGCAGGCATGAAAGGTGAACAGAACTTGGTGCAAGTAATTGTCTCTTGGGCAGCCCTTAGTGCTGATCACCAGGTTGTATGAGGTTGTTTGCACTAATGCATACCTTGGGGTGATTTTGCTGTCACCATCCTCTTAGAGTAGGGACCTACGGGGTCTTTCTTGGTGTAGTGTGGTAGAGAGAAAGACATTTACTAATCTAACAGGAAGAGGCTCTTGTCTTAAACATGATATGTTTGGTTGCATGATAGCAACTACAGACAAGTTACACCAATGACTTTATTTCAGAGACAATGAGGAAGACCCAGATAGTAGGTGTTACTCCTTCAAGATTTTAAGTTGTTCTTCCATTATGTCTATGACATTATCATAGTGGGTGGTGCTTAAGGCATTCCTCAGTATTAACCCTTTCAGATTACATCTTTTCAATATCATTATTATTTTTATACATGGTAAGTGTGGAAGCAGGTCATTCGGCTCATCGAGTCCACACTGACCCTCCAAAGAGCATCCATCCAGACCCATCCCCCTATCTTATCCCTATAACTCTGTATTCGCCATGACTAATCCTCCTAGCCTGCACATCCCTGGACACTATAGGTAATTGAGAATGGCCAATCCACCTAACCTGCACATCTTTGGACTGTGAAAGGAAACCCACACAGACACAGGGAGAATATGCAAACTCTATACAGACAGTCATCTGAGGCTGGAGTCGAATGCGGGTCCCTGGCACTGTGAGGCAGCAATGCTAACCACTGAGCCACTATACAATGCCTATGTGTGGATATAATTACATTGGCCACTTTTATCATCTCAGGCAGGGCCCTGACTTCATAAATTTGGGCAATCCAGTAGCATTCTGATAGAATATGTTCTTTTTGGGCTTGGAAGATTGTTAGATCTTTCTTGGGAAGACCTCTCCCACTATCCCAGTGGAAATTAGATCCAATTGAGTAAGGTTGACATTGATCTTTATGGTTAGCTGGTTTTCCAGATTATGCTGAACCAACTCTCTTGATAGGATGATTAAACATATTAATGAATAATTCAATAATTAGTTCTCTTTAGCAATAATTTTACAAGGTCACATAACATGTTTTGATGTTGTAAGCTTCAAAGATGGATTACATATTCAACTTGATTTTACTCCAAACTGTAAAGTATTCCCATGAGATTCAGAATGTACTTGCACAATTTGGCCAACAAACCAGAGAGAGAAATTGAGCTGAAATATTTTGTGTGACGAGTTGTTGCAACCTGGAAGTCACAAAACAGAACCAGAATCATTCATAAGTTTGCAAAGAAATTCAGATAGGTACTTGAATAGGGGAAAAAAAAAACTGGGTTATGGAGAATGAGTCAAGGAAGGGATTAATCAGATAGTCAGATGGATAAAGGACAGAAGACAGAGAGTTGGGGTAATGGGAGCACTGCCAGGATGATGAATTGTAACTGCTGGAGTGCCACAGGGATCAGTGCTAGGACCACAGTTACTTACGATATATGTAATGCTGAACTAGATAATAGAAGTGAATGTAGAATCACCAAATTGCAGATGAAACAGAAATAAGTGGGAAGGCATGTAGTGAGGATGTCATAAGTCTGCAGAGGGATATAGACAATTGAGTGGGCAAAACTTAGCAAATGGAACATAATATGAGAAAATGTGAGGTTATGCACTTTGGTAGGAAGAATAGAGCAGGTGAATATTATTTAAAATGAAAAAATCTGTCGAAAGCTGTAGCACAGAAGGATTTGGACCCTCATGCATAAATCACAAAATTCCAGCATTCAAGATCAGCTGGTAATAGGGAAGGCAAATGAAATGTTGGCCTTTATTTCAAATGGAATGGAATATGAAAACAGGGAGATGTTACTAAAACTATACAGGGCACTTGCGAACAGCTTTGTTCTGCAAACAATTGGCAGAATAGCCTCCTGTGCATTGTTTTTATTTATTTGTGGGACGTCCACGGCCATCCCTAGTTACCCTTGAGAAGGTGGTAGTGCATATGCACCAACTATCTCTGCAGCCCACAATAGTGATCTGAGACCTGACAAGGGGACACTACTGCCCTCCAGAAAATGTATGCCCAGGCAGAGCCAAGCACTAAAGGCCCTCCAACAACTTCAGATGCACATTTTTTCATTCCCCGCTGATCAAGCAGTTAAGTATCACTTCAACTCCATTGAGCCATGTAATGAGGATTTGATTTATAATCGTATCTGGTCTAGTGTTTCATATGTTTCCTTAATGCCTCATTACAGTGGGCATATGGTAGAAATGGCTAAGTAAAGTCTGAGCTTATGAGCTGCCTTGGAATAGGAGTTTTTTTTCAATACAATTCTCAAAGTTCATCCACTTATAAGTCAACATTAATTATCAAACAGCAAGTTATACAGGATCGGTACGATTTAAAATTACTTATAAATTTCTGAATTAAACGCTAGTAATGCAGTACATTCAATAATTGAATATAGTATCAGTATATTAGGTTACAAACAAACTAATTAATTAATATTGGTAACATTGAATTCCACTTACGTTGCACGTTGTGTGCACTAACAATGCCTATAGCACTTATTATTCATTTTTGGGATGTGAGTACCGCCGATGAGGCCAGCAATTATTATCCTTCTCTGTTGGAAAGAGTCATACTGGATTTGAAATATTGACTTTGTTTCTTTCTCCATTGATACTGCTAGACCTGACGTGTTTCTCCAGCATTTTCTGTATTTATAGTCACCTCCAGTTGGTCTAAGAAAGTAACAGTAGGCCTATATCTTGAAAGCAATTTCAGTACAAGTGAGTTAACCATGTTGAAGTGAAAACCAGTTACCATTAACATCATGTAAATACAAAAGGTCACAAGAATGTGATCTACAGCATGGTGTAGATCTACAGAATCTCATTGAATTTTTAATCTGCACTGTGTAATGCATGTAGGTCAGAGATGTTCCTCCTACATAAGCAATTTTCATTTCTCTTGCATTTAAAATAGCAAAGCATCCTGAATATTTCACAGGAGTGTTGCTGAACAGCAACCGACTGCATAAGTCGGTATTAGGGATACATGCTCAAAAGATTGTCCTAAAAAGTAATACAGAGCCATCTAAAGAGGCAGAGGGTTATAGGGTGGGAAGTCTAGAGCCTCAACAGCCAAAGTCAGGAGTGCCAATGGTAGAATGATGGTCAACAACTAGCTGCTGTTGACTGGCCTATTCTAAGTTCCAGGACGACGTGCTGAGGGACACACTAACACTTTGGGGCAGCTGCCACAAAGGCTCAGTGGGGAACGGCCACTGTCACAGACTTTCCTGCTATGGCATACTGAGGGACTGGAAACGATGTAAAAGCCTTCAGGCTATATGCAGCATAGAAGGTTTGACATGAAACGTAATTGTACATTGTAAAGATAGCCTGTAATGGCAAGGGTAGTGAGCAACCTCACATACTATTTGGCAAGAAACTGGTCTGTGTTACACTTCATGTATTGTCAAATTTGACTTCTGTGATGTAGCTTTACAAATCTGAATTTCTGATGATGATATTGTTGTATCTCATTCTGTCAGATTTCCTTCATTAGTACAAGGTTTGAAGACATTATAGTTGAGAGAAAGGAGTGGGAATTGATGAAAGAGACTTGCCCCTTTTAATTATACCATTCCGCAGGGGTTCCATGATAGAAAAGAAAACACACAAGCCCATGGGGCTGGATCCCTCAAAACAACTAATTACAAATTGGTTTTCTTTAATTTCTGTCAATAGAAGTATGATTATGTGGCTTCAGACTTTGACAAGCTTCTGTTTGCTTTAATCTCCCACCCTCCATATTGAATAATTTGGTCCTTTGAACCAATGATTTCGAGATTGATGAGAGCTTGCAAGAATGCCTGTACTTAACATTTCAGGGACCTGACTAAGCGGATAATGCAATCACTTTGTAAGCAAAGCCTATCAGCTCCACAGTCGGGGGCTGACTCAATAGATTGCTAACGTAGCTGCTCCTGTGCCAGCAGTGTATATATTTCTGTAACATTTCTGTGCATTGGATTAACTCACTTCTCTCAAACAGAAAGACACACGAATTCTTTTCAGAAAACAACCAAGCAGAGTCACATTTGGAATTCTCAATACATTGGCCCTACGAACTTTTCAATATAACATAGATCACGTGCCCAATCAAAGGCTTGTGGTAAGGCAGGGATAAGGTTCTGACATAAGGTATTAAGACGATGAAATCTTTAGCATTATTAAGATATTGGACCAAGAAAGGGAAGAAACGATGCCATATCTTTGCATTGATGGAAACTGGATGGCAGATTCCGAAAATAAACTGCTGGTTGCTTTTGACTGCTTGTCAAAGTAAATAGATCTGATCTCTCTATGTTTTTCTGGCTGCCTAGCCCTCTTTCTCCTTCTCCTGACCTTTTCTTTGCAATGAAAAGTATGAGCTAGGATCAAGAGCAGGCCACTTGGCCCTCCAAAGCCTTCCTTACCATTCGTGATCTGATTAGAACCTCCGTGCCACATTCCCGCCTACACACAATCTTTCATTCGTTGACCAAGAATTGATCCACCTCTGCCTTAAAAATATTCAAAGGCTCTGCTTCCTCCGCCTTTGAGGATATATACATTTCTGGTACCAGTACACTTGTTTTTCTTCCTCTTCAATGCTTGTTTCAGTAATTATTCATTGAAAGTTAGCTGTAAACTGTATACTTTTGTGACCATGTTGTGCTTGGTGAATCATGTCCTGCTCATAGAATCCCTACAGTGTGAAAACAGGCCATTCAGTCCATAGAGTCTGCAGTGACACTCTAAAAAGCATTCCACCCCGATCCACCCCCCATTCCTATATGTCCCATGACCGATACACCTAATTTACACATCCCTGGACACTATGGGCAATTTAGCAAGGCCAATCCACCTAACCTGCACATCTTTGGACTGTGGGAGGAAACTAGAGCTCCCAGAGGAAACCAGCATAGACACTGGAAGAATGTACAAACTCCACACAGACTCCATGTATAATCTCTGACGCGTTGTCACATCGCCCATTGTAATAAATCCAAGCAGCAGTTGAAGATACCCTCTCGGTCTTGCTGCACCGTGGAGTGATAGAGTTGTGCAGGAAGAGGGCAGTGGAGGTCCATGGCTCCTGAAGGTGTTGCCCGAGGGTGTGATCGAGCCTGGGTCCCTGGTGCTGTGAGCCAGCAGTGCTAACCACTGAGCCACCATGTCGCTGCTCCTGTTGCTATTAACTGGGTATCATTTTGCTGCCACTCTTTTGCTGTGTTAATCACTCTCACCATTCTATATTCAGCATGGCACAAAAAATGTAGGAAGTGAGGCAAGTTTTAGACACATTTTGGGACAGTGCACTTGCCTGACAGGAGACATGGACCTTCACTGCCCTCTTCCTGCACAACTCTATCACTCCACAGTGCAGCAAGACTGAGAGACTATTTTCAACTGCTGCTTGGATTTATGACAATGGGTGATGTGATGTGTCTGGAATTACACATGGATAGAGGAAAGTATTGAACGTGCTATAGAAGTACCTTGTCGAAGACGTGTTCTGTGTGTGAAGAAGTTTGTGAAAAATCAGAGTGGCTTGTATTAGGCAGGTCTAGTCCTAAATAATTATCTTAATTGGTATTTTAGCCACTTTGAGGTAATGCACTGATGCTGTGATTAACTCTGGAAAAATCCAAGTTTGCTGTAATTACTTGTAAATAACTATTCTAAGCTAAACGGTCAGTGGGTGGTAGCATTATCACAATGGGGAAGGTTCCTTCCTAAGATTCCATTAATTTTGATACAACTGTGTTCCGTAGTAAAGTACAGTGACTATTCCAAGCCCTTAATAATATCACTGGATGAGTGAAATGGAATGGTGCATATTAAACTTTTTGGGGACTTGAAATTTGTGACTGTGTTAAATGCCAAAAAATGTTTCTTTTTTGTGAATCAGTACCATTTTATTAAAATAAATTCAATTAATTCAATTTCATGAATAAACAGGAGGATAATAAAATTATTTGTTTCTGTTTGAACTCCATTTTAAAGGAAAATGCTGTGCTCAGTCCTATGTCTTGATTCTTCAATCTTATTAAATAATTGACAGCTTAGCTTGGAAATTAATCATGATGTGGAGGTGCCGGTGTTGGACTGGGGTGGATCAAGTCAGAAGTCACATGACACCAGGTTATAGTCCAATAGGTTTATTTGAAATCACAAGCTTTCGCAGCACTGCTCCTTCACCTGACGAAGGAGCAGAGCTCTGAAAGCTTGTGATTTCAAATAAACTTGCTGGACTTTAAGCTGGCGCCCTGTGACTTCTGACTTTGGAAATTAATCAGATGGTTCATTTCTGTAGACTGTACCAAATGTAGAATTTTCCAGTTTTAAAATCCTGTTGTTGGAGTCTGTCACTACAAACTTTAGAGCTCTGCACTGATCATCCTAGACTCGCTTCCATCTTCATCAGAATCCTCAGTGTGCCAAATTCTTATACTCCGAATCATTCTTCCCCAGGAATTTGTAACCATCTTTGGTGCTGGGCCCACAATTATTGCAATATATATTAATTAATATATTTGTGTATATATAATGAATTGGATGAGAAAAAAGAACGCACTATGACCATGTTGCGTATGACACATAAATAGGTGGGCAGGTAATTGGTGAGCGTGACAGAGAGTCTACAGAGGGATATGGACAAGTTAAATGAATGGGAAAAATGGAATATAATGCTTCATGCCAGGTTCAAAGGAGCAGCGCTCCAAAAGCTTGTAAATAAACCTGTTGGACTATAACCTGGTGTCATGTGACTTCTGACTTTGTCCACCCCAGTCCAACAGCGGCACCTCCATATCCAGTGGAAAATGGCAGATCACATATCCTTAGGCAGTGACCACAAGCAAGGGGAAACATCAGCCCTGTGTCTAGTTTTTCAGAATTTTGCACATTTCAGTGAGATTCCCTCTTGTTCTCATAAACTCCAATCAGTACAGTCCTGTCAGTCTAGTCTCTCCTTACACAACAAACCTGAGTTCCCAGGTACCTTTGCTGCCATTCCTCTATGGTAGGTTTTACTTTCCTTAGGTAAAGAGACCAAAACTGTATACAGTGCTCAAAGTGTAGTCTCACAAGGCTCTAACAGCAGGACTTCCTTGCTCCTGTACTCAAACCATCTTACCATGAAGACAAATATACATTTGCTGTCTGAACTGCTTGCTGCACCTGCACATTTGCATTCAGTGCCCAGTAAACAAGAATACCCAAGTCCCTTGAACATCAACATTTCCCAAACTATTGCCATTTGAGTAATAGCTGATATTCTGCTTTTCCTAACAAAGTGGTCAGCTTCACATTTATCTACATTGTACTGGAGCGGGGGGTGGTGGGGAGAAGTTTAAAAGAGATGTGCGAGGCAAGTTTTTCACTCAAAGGGTGGTGAGTACCAGGGACGCGCTGCTAGAGGAGGTGTTCGAAACAGACACGATAGCAGCATTCAAGAAGCACCTGGACGAACACATGTGTAGGAAGGGAATAGAGGGATATGGGTCCTGTAAGTGAATACAGTCTTAGTATGGAAGGGAAAAATGTGTTGGTGCAGGATTGGAAGGCCAAAGGGCCTGTTCCTGTCCTGTACTGTTCTTCGTTCTTTGTATTGGCCATGCTTTTGTCCACTCACTCAACTTGTCCAACTCACCCTGAAGCCTCTTATCATCCTTTCCACAAGTCAGACCGAGCTCGTGTCATCGGCAAACTTGGAAATGTTACATTTGATTCCCTCATCCAAATCATGGATATACATTGTGAATAGCTGAGTTAGCACTAACCCTTGTGGTAGCCCACTCTGAAAATGACCTATTCATTCCTCTTCTAGTTTTCCTCTCTGCTCACCAATTCTCAGGCCATGCCAGTCTATTATCAACAATCCATGTGCTTTGAATTTGCACAATAACCTTTTACGTGGAATTTAACCAACAACCCTGAAAATTCCAACGCAGGTAATTCCCCATTGACACGGTCATTATAAATCCGGAAAATCATTGTGTTCAGCAAAACTGAGTTAGTTGAAACACACATTCCCACACAAAACCTGTAAATGTTTGAATTACATTCCCTCGATGTCAACAAGTATAGAATACAAGCACAAAGTTAATGGAAAATGCCAAAATAAACGTGAAGATATACAACATGAATATATCTCAATTTTTTTTTGCCTCGTGTACAAAATTGCTTACCTGGAGTTTGAAAGCTGTGGACCTTCATTTTAATTAACCACAGTTCAGAAAGTTGAAGAGTGAAAGTTGAGGACCATCAGATTTCTCTTCTGCTGTTGTGGACCTGGAGTCTTGAGCATCCTTGCAAATAGTTTTTAAAAACTTATCCGGCCTGAATTAAAGCAAGCATGGCTAAAACGAGCTGAACCAACAGGAAGTTGGCCGGGAATGCTGAATTTTGGCATTATTTCTCTCCTGTGCTGCTGGGAGTCAGCTAAGAACTACATTATTGTGAATCAGGTGCACGTTATTGGAATGATGGATTTGTAAAGTAGCAACTGTCACGATAATCAAACCTGCATTGCACAAGGACTGCCTATTCACCCACACCCATTGTTTCTCCCTCATCTATTCTACTTGTTACATCCTCAAAAATTACAGCAAGTTTACCCAACATGATATCCCTCTCATACATTCATGTTGACTTTATATAATCCAGTTGGTACTTTCCAAATGTCCTATTGCCACAAGCATTATAGCAGACTCCAGCACTTTCCCTTCTACTGATGTTAGGCTAACCAGTCTGTAATTCCTTGATTTCTCCCTCCCTCCTTTTTTTTCACACATTGCGATCACATTTGTCATCCTCCAATCTGCCAGGAATGTACCAAAATCTCCAGAATTTAGAAAGATGACTATCTACCTGCCCACTAATTCCTTGGTTGTCTCCTTTATCCCCTGAAATGCGGCGATTGGGCCCTGGGATTTTCAGTTTTCGGTCCCACTAATTTCTCAAGCATTTTTTTTAAACTAATAACAATTCTGTTCAATTCCCCCTTCCCAAAGGATGCATCCCTGGTATTTCTGGGAAATTATTTGTGTCTTCTTCCGTGATGACAGAACTAAAAGTAGTTGTTGAGTTGCTCTGCCATTTCCTTGTTGTCCATTTTCAGTTCTCCCATTTCAGGCTGTAATTGGCCTATGCTTGTTGCTTTAATCTTTTCTTTTTGAGCTATTCTGTCCGTGAGTGGCATGAAGAAGCACAAAAGGAAGTGGAAATCCAGGATAGACTTTGCCATATAGCTGTCGGGGCTGGGGATTGATTGAAAATGTAACAACTGACATTCATAGGTTTATTTGAAACAAGTTTATTAAACATTACAGAACAAAGGCGGTTAGATGGATGTGTGATTGATATCAACCATGATCTAATTAAGTGGCAGAATAGGAGCTAGGGGCTGAATGGCCTATTCCTGAACCTACCTTCCTATACCATCATCTAACTTCTACACCGTTCCTCATCGGATCTCTGACTTTCTTCAAGGAATCCTTGGTCCAATCACAAGGCCACTTAAATCCAGAAGATTAACCTGAGGATATTTAATTGCTGATATTTCCAATATGGGAAGCAGTTTTAAAATATATTGACCTGCAAACACTTTCTGGAAAATTACTGTTGGTGGATTTGTTATTTATCAGAGAAATCCTCCATTATATCTGTGCTTCCATCCTTTAAAAATTACTCTGTTCAGTGAGTGCCCTAATGAGGCCATGCAGTTCATATTATTTATTGTTGTTTTAAATGTCACAAAGATGGAAAAGTTCAACCTTTCTGTTTCAGTCTACTTTCCTGTCATGCTTATTTGTCCCAAAGTATATCTCTGTTGTCTGGCTTCCTCACTCATGACTGAGAATCAAGGAGCTGATAGATATGTACCTGCATTTACCTCTCAAAGTAAAATTCTTTCTGACTTGCACTTTATTTCCAGGAGACAGCTAGACTTGGCTTCCATCTGAACAATGCTGAGCTGCATACATACTAAATTAATTCATGACACAACGTACATCTTGCGATTAACACTCAGCCAGTATTTGAGAGTGGCTGGTGCAGAGTACACTTCAGAGTCAAGAAGATTAGTGTTATATTTTTTAGCTATGACTCACTGTTTGACTGCTAGGAGAGAACTTTCGTCAGATACTTTGGAGACTTTTAAGCGACTCTTGGATAGGGGCATGGAGGATAGTAAAATGTAGGGAATGCAGGGTAGATTGAGCTTAGTAGGATAACAGGTCAGCACAACATCGTGGGCTGAAGGGCCTGTACCGTCCTGTACTATTCTATGTTCTTTGTTTAACCTCTTAAACCACTCCCAGCCAGCAAATACTACCCTCTCTCATTTTTCACATTTCACAAGCTTGAACTCATCTCAAACTCTCCAGCCATATCCTAAACTGAACGAAGATCCAGTCACCTATTAACCCTTTGACCTTATATTGGCTCTTAGTCCAGTAGCATCTCAATTTTAGAAATCTCATTCTTGTTTTTAAATCTATCCTGGCTCTCACTCCTTCCTTAACTTCCTCCAGCCCTATACCCTCTAAGCTCTTTATGTCCTCTACGACATTGGCCTGTGATTCTGGATGACTAGTCCAGTGACATTAGCACTGCGTCATCACCTTCCCCTTATTGTATCACCTGTCTGTTTTTAACTGCACTTGAGAAAGTGGTGATGAGTCACCTTCTTGAGCTGTCGCAGTTTTCTGTCACAGCTACATCTCAGCGTTGTTAAGGAGAGGGTTCCAGGATTTTGACCCAGTAACAGTGAAGGAGCAGTAATATAATTTCGAATTGAGATGGCATGTGGTTTGGAGCGATCTTACAATTAGTAGTGTTCCCTGCTTGCTGTCGTTGCCCATCTAGTTGGCAGAGACCATAAGTTTAAGAGGTGCTCTCAAAAGGGCCTTGTTGGGTTCTTAGAATCATTATTCTCTACAGTGTAGAAGCGGGCTGTTCAGCCTGCGCCGACCCTCGAAAGAGAATCCCACCCAGACCCACATCCCCCACCCTCTTCCTGTAACCCTGCATTTCCCATGGCTAATCTACCTAACCTGCACATTTTTGGTCTGTGGAATACAGAGCAATTGTATGTGGCGCACACTGCTGTCACTGTGCACTGGTGTTAGAGAAAATGAACGTTGGTGAATGGGGTGCTGATCGGGGAGGCTGCTTTGTCCTGCATAGGGAAAGTGAGGAGTATTTCATCATAGACAACAAGGTGCAGAGCTGGATGAACACAGCAGGCCAAGCAGCATCATAGGAGCA
>NC_063355.1:38951700-38993553 GCF_021869965.1 Rhincodon typus | reverse complement strand
CAGACCCTTCTGATGAAGGGTCTAGGCCCGAAACGTCAGCCTTTCTGCTCCTATGATGCTGCTTGGCCTGCTGTGTTCATCCAGCTCTGCACCTTGTTGTCTCTTTCCTTGCACCTTCCATCTTAATTGAAGAGATAAAGGAAATAACTTTTCTTTGTGCCTTTCCAGACATCTCAACATACTTTTACAGCAAATTTTTTGTGCTGTCACTGTTGCAATCTAGATGATTCTCCAGCCAATTTTCAGAGAGGGAAGGTTTCACAACAACCATGATAAAATGTCTAAATCTCATATATATTTTAACTCTATTGATAGGAGGACCATGAACTTAGAGAATTTACATACGCTACTTCCATGTAGAGAGTGGCTCAGTGGCTAGCATTACTGCTTTACAGCACCAGGGGCCTGGATTCAATTCCACTTTTGGCCAACTGTCTGTATGGAGTTTGCACGTTCTTCCTGTGTCTGTGTGGGTTTTCTACAACAGTCCAAAGATGTACTGGGTAGCTGGTTTGGTTATGGGAAATGCAGAGTTACAGGGACAGGTTAGGGGTTGTGCTGGATGGGATGCTCTTTGGGGGGTCATGATGGGCTGAATTGTCTGCTCCGACACTGTAGGGATATTTTTAATAACGCTGGGGAAGAAAGGGCTGCAGGTTAATAGCTGATCCGGTATGGAGAATGGTACGCTGGATAGTGTAGTTTCAGCCTGGATTTCTTTCTTGCAGCATCTGTGAAGAAAAAAATCAGAGTTAACGTTTCCCCTGGGAAGGGTCACCGGACCTGAAACGTTCTCTGATTTTTTTCTTCGCAGATGCTGCCAGACTGGCTGAGCTGTTCCGAACGACTTCTGTTTTTGTTCCCGCATCCGCAGTTCTTTTGGTTTTTGTTTGGATTTCTTCGTTCTTTAATGGGGCATCGATAGCAATCCCGGAATTTGTTGCCTGTCCTTAATTGACCTCATGGGGAGGCAATAGCCGAGTGGTATAAATGCTAGACTATTAATCCAGTAACTCAGGTAATATTCTGGAGACCTGGGTTTAAAATCTGCCCTCCCAACCCCAACACCCCCACCCAACAGATAGTAGAATTTGAATTCAGTTTTTTTTTAATCTAAAATTAAGAATCTACTGATGACCATGAAAGCGTTGTCAATTACAGAAGAAACCATCTTGTCACTAATGTCCTGCAGGGAAGGAAATCCTCAATTAGTCTGGCCTACATGTGACCCACAGCAATGTGGTTGACTCTCAACTTCCCTCTGAAATGGCCTACCAAGCCACGCTGTTGTGTCAATCACTATGAAGCATCAACAAAGAAATAAAAGTGGACCAATCACCTGGCATCGACCTAGAAACAGCAACAGAAGAAACAGCCCTGTCAAGACTGCAAATTCCTCCTTGTTAAGATCTGGGGGCTAGTGCCAAAATTGCGAGAGCTGTCTCTCAGACTAAGCAGAGTTGCATATCTAAAAATGAGGTATCAAACTAGTAAAGCTACCAAACAGGACGAGTTGTGTGCCAAACAGCATAAGCAGCAAGTGATAGATGGAGCTAAGTAATCCCACCACCAACGGATCAGTTATAAGCTCTGCAGTCCTGCCATATCCAGTCGAGAAAGAAGGCAGACAATCAGTAAAGCAATGGAAGGTGTCATTAACATTGCTACCAAGCAGCACCTGCTCAGCAATAACCTGCTCAGTGTTGCCCAGTTTGGGTTCTGCCAGGGTCACTCAGTCCTGATCTCATTGTAGCCTTGATAATAAAGTTGCATGTGACTTAGTGTGGCATCAAGGAGCCCTAGAAAAAACTGGAATCAAAATATCAGAGGTAAAACCCTCTGCTGGTTGGAGTCATACCTGGCATGTAGAAATATGGTTGTGGTTGTTGGAGGTCAATCATCTCAGCTCCAGGCTATCTCTACAGGAGTTCCTCAGGGTCGTGTCCCAGGCTCAATCACCTTCAGCTGCTGTATCATTGACCTTCCATCCATCATAAAGTCTGAAGTGGGAATGTTCACCGATGGTTGCACAATGTTCAGCACCATTCATGTCTCCTCAGGTATTGAAGCAGTTAATGTTTGAATGCAATAAGATCTGAACGATATCCAGGTTAGGGCTGACAAGAGGTAAGTAACATTCACACCACACAAATGTCAGGCAATCGCCATCTCCAATGAGAGAAAATCTGAACACTGCCCCTTGATGTTCAATGGTGTTGCAATCACTGAATCCCACATTATCAACATCCTGGGGTTACTATTGATCAGAAACTCAACTGGCCTGATTTCATAAATGCAGTGGGTATAATAGGTGTTCAGAGGCTAGGAATACTGTAGTGAGTAATGCACCTCCTGACTCCCCACAGTCTATCTATCATCTACAAACCACAATTCAGGAATATGACACTTGCCTAGACGGATGCAATTCCAACAACTCTCAAGAAGCTTAACACCATCCAGGACAAAGCAACCTGCTTGATTGGCATCACATCCACAAGCATCCACTCTCTCTCCACCACCAGTGCTCAGTAGCAGCAGTGTGTACTATCTACAAGATGCACTGCAGAAATTCATCAAAGATCCTTAAGACAGCACCTTCCAAATCCACGACCACTTCCATCTAGAAGGACAAAGACAGCAGGTACATGGAACACCACCACCTGTACGTTCCCCTCCAAGCTACTCAAACTCCTGACTTGGAAATAAATCATTGTTCCTTCACTGTTGCTGGGTCAAAATCTGAGAATTCCCTCCTTAATAGCTTTGTGGGTCTCCCTACAGCACATGGACTGCAGTAGTTCAAGAAGGCAGCTCAATACCACCTTCTCAAAGGCAGTTAGGGACAGGCAATAAATGCTGGCTAGCCAGTGACTCCCACATGCAAATTTTTAAAAAAAATCTGAATGGCTTGCTAGGCCATTTCAGAAGGTAGTTTAGAGTCAGCAATGTTACTGTACATCTGGAATCACATGCAGGCCAGGCCAGGTAAAGGCAGCAGATTTCCTTCCCGAAAGGAAGGGTTTTCATAATAATTATTGATAGTTCCATGGTCATCCTTACTCTCCAGACTTTAAGGCAAATGTAAAAGCTGCCCGTAGTCCTGGCAGACCATAGGGCTCCGCACTTATTAGACAAAGATGGCTAGTGGTCATTTAATCTGAGGGCCAACACCCCTCAGGTGAAGGTTGGAGTTGAGAAAGCAGGACCTTCATAGTAACCTCAGCCAGTTTGGGAACTGAACCCACACTTGCTGGAATCACTAATCAACTGAGCTAACTGACACCCTAGTCCAGATTTATTAATTGAATGTAAATTAATTGAATTTGAATTTCATTAGCCACCATCCTGAAAGGTAATCCCCAAGGCACCAAAGCCTTATCCTGTGCCTCTGGATTACTGGTGACATCACCACCATGCCACTCTCTCTCTGAGCCTGGGATTGTAATCTGCTGACAAACCCACCAAAGCAGTTATCAGTTCCATTTCCAGATTCTGGGGAAAACAATCCTGAAATGCAAACAGACAGGTAAAACAGATCAATTATGTTTCAAGATTGTAATCACACACCTCTCAATTGAATTGGAAATTGACAGGGAAGCTTGTTGGGCCCTCGGTGGACATGACTAGTGATTGATTAAACCTGAGGCTGATTTTTTCTTTTCAAATTCATTTTTTCCAGCACCATTGTCCCTTGTTTGAAGACAGCCAAGGAGTGAGCAGTGACTGGTTGCATGATGCCCAATTCAATATCTTCAAAAGGGACAATTAGGCTGGTCTCCTCAGAGCCTGTACACTTATCAGACCTGCTCAACGTTGTACAGAGCACAAGATTAATGCAACACTCGACATAGCATATGTGGTTGGAAAGTTGCAGATATCCAGGCAAGACAAATTGCTTCATTCATCTTGAGAGGAACTGATACGAAATTCATAACTTTGTTATTTATTTAAGGTGCTTCCTGGTATCACCTTTATTTCATTCATTTTTTTTATGAGTAGGAAAAAACAAAGAGACAGAATGATAGTTCTTAAAAAATAAATACCCTCAGGTGCCTGATATACTGAACATGCTGTCTTGAAAAGAAAATGCAGAGAAACCAAAAATCTAACGCTATCTCAACCTGATAACGTGACCTTTCTCTTTACACTTAAAGAGCGTGTCACATCTGAGTCAGAAGCTGCCCTGGTCTAGCCTCAGAATCATACATCCTATTCCATACCATTGAGAGCAGTAAGAATTACAGCCCTAGGCTCAATATTACAGCAAAGTACAAAGCAGCAGTTATAAAATATCTCCTCATTCTCGGCACATTCCAAACCATTCAAAAGCCAATGAATCACTTCCCTGAGCACGCTCGCTGGTATCTTGGCTAACAGAACAGCCATTTGTGCACACCAAGCTTCCACAGATGGAAAATTAAGGTGAATGGCCACTTGTTTCCACAGTGTTGCATGGGCAAATGATATTGGATCAAATGAAGCTATGGGATTGTCTGTGTTCCCCCTGAAAAAGATAGTGATGTGACACTTCACTCATGGAGCTCAGGTTTCTATGGTGATGAGCATATTGTCGCCTATAGCTCCGGATATTTAGCCAACAGTCGAAGATCCAACTTCCACTATACGGTCAACCAGAAATCTCTCCCAAATTGTGTTGAAGGATTTGCAGGTATATACTTGAACCGTTTGGCTGCATTATGGATCAACTTGTTTACACTTGTTATGATACACCTCTGGAGCAGGTAGGACCTGAACCCCAGGCCTTCTAGCCTGGAGGAAAAGGCAGCACTTCCACATCACAAGAGCATTGGCTGTGTTATAAACATACTTCTGTTGGCCTGGTTTGAGATTTGAATCTAAAGTTCCTGGTTCAGAGGCAAGATAACTAACCAATGCACCCTATAACTTCTGAAAAGGCAGACAGGATTGTTGCGAGGGAGAGACAGCACCCTTTTAAAATGGTTTCAACACAGAAGGAGACCATTTGACCTTGAGGCAGTGTTGTCTTTCTGCAATCTTCTGGCCTATTTCCTTGGCCCAACCTTTTCTTTTCTTTTCAGGTAATGATCCAATCCCTTTTCGAAAGCCATAGTTGAGTCTGCCTCTCCCACACTCTCCGGCAGTGTATTCTAGATTATAACCAGTCGCTGTGTTGTTAAAAAAAGCCTTGGACTTTATTGAAGAGACAATGGCCTAGTGGTAGTATCACTAGACTATTAATCCAGAGACTCAGGTAGTGTTTGACGGGCCTGAGGCTATTCAATAAAAAGCTGGAACTAGGTGTCTAATAATGACTGTGAAACCATTGCTAATTGCTGAGGAAAAATCCATTTGTTTCTCTAATGTCTTTTAGAGAAGGAAACTTCCATCCTTACCTGGTCTGGACTACATGGGACTCCAGACCCACAGAAATGTGGTTGACTTTTAACTGTGCCCTGGGCAATAAGTGGTGACATAGCCAGCTATACCCTCATCTCAATGAATAATTAAAAAATACTCTCCGCCTCACAGTTCACAACATTTCTAGATTTACATCTACAAAATTTGAAATTGTGCCCTGGATACCTCATTAAGACAATTAAAGAAAAGAAATCAGGAAAAGCAGTGGAGATAATACCACAGGCCAGACAGACTGACTGCACCACACCTCAGCCTTTGCCTGTCTGAAATTATGCCATCTCTTTAACCTCTCACTTTTTTAATTTTGTTTCAATAATATCTGCTTTCTGTTCACTTTAGACTGTCTTGAATGCCAGTTTCCTGCTGTTGTGTATGGGTCTGAAAGGGTTAATGCTGAGGCTTCTTCCACCCACTATGATGATGCCATGGGGATAGGGATCCCAGTTGGTCCTCTTTCATGTCTCTGTAAGAAGTGCTGACCATCTTATTGTATCCTGTAACTCATTACATGTAATAATCTACATCCTTGCAACTAGCAGAGTTAGATCAGGAAGTAATTTCCTTCTCTCATGTTAGAAGCATATGAGTAGGAGTAGGACATTCAAACCTGCTCTGACATTCATATAATCGTGGCTGATCATCCAACTCAATAACCTGGTCCTGCTTTGCTCTCATGTCACAGAATCCTGAGTGTGGAAAGAGTGGGAAGTGTGGAAAGAGACCCTTCGGTCCATCAAGTCTGCACTGACACTCTGAAGAGCATCCCGCCCACCCTATCCTATCCCTGTAACCTTGCATTTACCACAGCTAATCCACCTCACCTGGATACCCCTGACACTACAGGACAATTTAGCATGGCCAATCAATCCACCTATCCTGCACAACTTTGAACTGCAGGAGGAAACCGGGACACCTGGGGGAAATCCATGCAGGAGGAGAACATGCAAACTCCATACATACAGTCACCCAAGACTAGAATCAAACCAGTATTGCTGGCACTGTGAGGCAGCAGTGCTAATCACTGAGCCACTATGCAACCTCTTTGATCCTTTGTTCTCTTTAGATCCAAATGCTATACCCAACTCCTTCTTGAAATCATACAATGTTATGGCTTTGTCTGCTGTCTGTGGTAGAGAATTCCACACTTCAGGTGAGGGTTGAAGGAAGTTATCCTCATCTCACTCCTAAATCGTCCCACACTGTGATCACAGGACTCCCCTGTCATCGGGAACATCCTTCTTGCATCTACCTTGTCTCGTCCCGTTAGAATGTTGTAGGTTTGTACAGATCCCCCTCATTCATCTGAATCCCAGCAAAGATTTACAAGGATCCTGCCAGGGTTGGAGAGCTTGAGCAATAAGGAGAGGCGTTGGAGGCTGAGGAGTCACTATGTAGAGGTTTATACAATCATGAGGGATATAGGTAGGGTGAAGAACGAAGGCCTTTTCCCCAGGGTAGGGGAGTCCAAAACTAGAGGGCATAGTGTTAAGGTGAGAGGGGCAAGATTTAAGAAGGACATAAGGGGCAATTTTTTCACGCAGAGGGTGGTGCGTGTATGGAATGAGCTGCCAGAGGAGGGGCTGGAGGCTGGTACAATTACAACATTTAAAAGGCATCTGGATGGGTATATGAGTAAGAAGGGTTTAGAGGGATATGGGCCAAAAGCTGGCAAATGGGACTAAATTAATTTAGGATATCTGGTTGGCAGAGATGAGTTGGACTGAAGGGTCTGTTTCCATGCTGTACATCTCTATGACTCTATGACTATTTCAACTTCTCCTCCTCCATCATTCCTTCCATCCCAGGAATCAGTCTGGTAAACTAGACCGTGCTGCTTCTGTAGTTTCCTACACTTAAGAGGAAGGCAGCAGCAACTTTCAGCGTAAGCAGGAGTTTATACAGTGTATTGTACACACTGCCATACAATACCTGCTTCCCTGCCTCCCCTCTTAGACACTCAATGCAAATGCCCTCCTGTATCTCTAAATGGCTGTTTGTAAATGGAATAGAAAGATTTTCTCATTGTAATCTACACTCCATGTAAATCTGTAGCAAACAAAAACAGGAAGTGTTGGAGAAATTCAGCAGGTCCGGCTGCATCTGTGGAGAGAAAATAAAGCTAACGTTTCAAAACCAGTGATCCTTCTTCAGAACGTAAATCTATCGTTAGTTTGCAATTTCCCAAACAGAGCACTGATAATAAAAAAGCAACAGGTATAATCTTAGCATAACAATCAAAGTCAACAGTTGGAAATTATGTGAAGTCCTTTAAATGCTTCAGTTTGTTGTATCAATATAAATTAAATCAAGATTGTACAGTATGCAATTAATTAGCGCATTGCATGATTAATTAGATCTCCTTTTGAGCCTGTGAAATACCTAGTACTGTACAGCATCATCAGTTCTAGTACCACCGTGGCAACAGAATCTGTCAAGCTTTATTGAATTTATAGGCCAACATATGGAAAGTGACTGTATGAAATACTGTGTAAACGGTTTCTGTGGCACCTGTGGCTGCTATAGTGCTTAAGTACGTCCGTTGGATATTGTCCATTAATGGAGCAAACAGAGATGAGTCTGCTAGATATTGCAGTTGCCAAAAAAGTTTTTCTGCCTTCAGGACATTTCTTGCATTTCCAATAAACGTGTCTTGTCAGTTTGATTCAGGAGGGAGGACAAGTACAACGGCGGCACCCAGTGACCTGACTAACCATTCCTTCCTTCGCTGGTTCTCTTCACTGCCTCGTGGCAGATGCCCTTATGTTTTTCTAGGACTACTTTCTCCTGGAAATGCTTGCCTGAAGCTATAGCTTAAGAGGTTCCACTCCATGTCAAGTTGGTTGACCAAGATACTCTCCTGCTCTTATTGCCTGCAATGGGCATTGCAAAAACCTTATGGGTTGATAATTCCATTTGGTGACATTTTGATTGTATTCATTGGAGTATAGAAGAATAAGCAATAAGACCTTGCTGAAACATATAAGATTACAGGATGGAGATAGCAAGAACTGAAGATGCTGGAGTCAGGGTCAATACAGTGCGGAGCTGGAGGGACACAGCAGGCCAGGCAGTATCAGAGGATCAGGAAAGTTGACATTTCGGGCCTGGACCCTTCATCAATCCTGATGAAGGGTCCAGGCCCAAAACGTTGACTCTCCTGCTCCTCTGACGCTGCCTGACCTGCTGTGTTCCTCCAAATCCACACTGTATTGACTAAGATTACAGAATCACAGGATTACGGGGACAGGGTAGGGGGTCTGGGTGGGATGCTCTTTGTAGTGTCAGTGTGGACCCAATGGGACAAATGGCCTGCATCCACTCTGTAGGGATTCTATGGTTCTTAGGGGACTTGACAGAGTAAATGGGGAAATGTTATTTTCTCTTGTAGGTAAATCTAGGACCAAAGGGCATTATCTCATTTAAGAAAGAGTTAAGGGAGGATATTTTCTCTCAGACGATAGTAAATCTGTGGAATTCTTTATCACACAGAGGGCTATCAAGGCTGGTTTGATAGGTGTATTCAAGGCTGAGACAGACAGATTTTTAATCAGCAAGGGAATCAAGGATTATGGGGAAAAGGCAAGAAAGTGGAGGTGAAGGTTATCAGATCAACTATGATCTGAGTGAATGAGCTGAAGGGCCTACATCAGCTCCTACATCTTGTCGTGTTATAGTCATCTTCCATGGCCAACAAGAGCTGAAGTGGGACACAAACCCAAAGCTTCTGATTCAGGGGCAGTCTCATTATCCACTGGACCAGAAGACCTCCCTAACTAACCATTCCTTCATTCTTTGGAGTGGCTCTGTCCTCCACCTATGGCAGTCATTTTACCAACTTTGTGCCCTCTAAACATGGCTGGATGCACATTTAAAACAGAGTAAATATTGCTCTCTGAACTAGTCTTCAAATTCTTCTTTTTCCCACTTTTTTTAAAAGGTTTTGAGTTTGATCTACAGTTGGGGCCGAAAGCAAATCTGTCATTGAGTAATGGAGAGAGACACGCACCCACACACTAACACCAACATAAAAAAGATACAATGGGATGGCTTCAGAGATAGTAGGAGCTGCAGATGCTGGAGAATCTGAGATCGGCTTCGCAGTGGGGTTAATTTCTGAAGAAGGGTCTAGGCCCGAAACGTCAGCCTTCCTGCTCCTCTGATGCTGCTTGGCCTGCTGTGTTCATCCAGCTCTACACCTTGTTATCTCACAATGGGATGGCTACTGACTTTTGTGCAAGCTTTAAAAAATAGGCATGTTCACCCAGGGAGGCAAATTTACATCATTAAGACCAGAAGAATAAACTACAGAAAGTCTGCTTAAGTAGCCAAAGCTAATCCTGTATGGTTTCCACTGGCTGTATGACAAATGTGGTATTAAACATTGAAATCTGTCTCTGACTGTGTGCAAAGACTGGAGATGACTGGATTTTTCAGCATGAAAAGATGATGCCTGAGAGGGATAGGGAAATAAGGATCGAGAAGCTGAATTGGGATTCACATTAAAGCAGAACAGTGGAACTAGAAAACAAGCTACTGAGAGGCTACATCTAAATACATCAGAAAATCTCTTTTTGTACACAGAATATTTGCTAATGGAATGAGCTTCTGAATGGAACACTGGAGCCATAGAGTCATACAGCATGGAAACAGACCCTTCGGTCCAACTCATCCATGCCGACCAGCTTTCCCAAACTAAATGAGCCCAGTAAGAATCTATAAATTATTTAAGAAAGGATTTGATACTTTGATGGGTATGCTTTACAATTGATGAGGTAGAATGATTTGAAGAGACTTGTAAGCACAGTTATTAGTATCGTCAAAAATGACCAAGTATAATTTCAAACCGAGTGCCTTGCCTGGTCTGCCATTTTGTACATTATTATATAGCAAGTAACAGCTTTACGGAGGCAAATTAGAGAAAATAAACAATCTTTTGGCCTGTTGTGGGGCCTTTGGCTGATTGCAATCCACTACATATGGTGACTATTGCTTGAACTGTCGATGACCAGTGTAATCCTTTCTCACTTGAATTTATTTTGGCTGTTATAATTTGTGTGCAGCTGGTGTACCGACTGGTTAAAATCATGCCTGGCTCAGAATGCAAAGTTCACAACCTGGAATTCACGTTTTAACTATATGCTGCAAATACTGTTAAAATTTAATCACAGGTGCAAGTCCAGCTGTGGCTCGGTGTGCAGCAATCTCATTGTTGAGTCAAGGCCACTTTTCAAGCCCCATTCCTGCAGTTTTTCTCACAGAATCCCGGGCTAAGACTTCAATTCTATCCTGCTAAGGATGACCTGCTAGATCGAGATCTTATTCGCCTTCCTGGGAGGATGTATAAGATCCAGTGGCACCATTTTTGAAGAAGAGCCGGGGTGGATACAGAATAGTTAAAAAAAGAAGTGTAACCCAACAGCGCAGGCAGAATTTGCGGAGAGAAAAAACATTTTGAGTCCAAGACGACTCCTTCAAAACCCTGAAGGAATATCCAAGGAAGAAGCATCAAGATGATCAGCATTTATGAAGGGTGCTATATGAACGCAAGTCTTACATGTTTTAATATAGAGAGCTATACAAATGATGGTGTAGCTACTGTTGACAAAAACATTGTCATCAATAATACACGCTGGCTCATGACCAAGATCTGAAATGGTACAGCCTTCCAATTCCCTAAAATTCAAACGTGCAATTTAATCTTTTAAAAAAATTATAAAAAAACACTATAGAAAATTATGTTCTAGTTAAGCAACAGAACAGGGCCAAACTTTCACCAACAATTTGAATATCTAAGTTGCTATACAATTACCCTTTAGGCTTGAATGGTGTGTCAGATTTATAAACACCAGTGTATAGTACACGGGGAAATTGCACCAAACCTTTAGAAACGCTAGTTAGGGATGATTTTAATTGATTAAATAGGGAGAAACTGTTACCACAGACAGAAGACAGTAAAATACACAGGTGTATGCGAAATGGCAAAAGAATCAGAGAGTGAAAAGCTTTGTTATACAGTGATCAGGACTGCACTGCCTGAAAGGTTGCTTGGAAGAGATTTAATAGCAACTTTCAAAAGCCAATGAGATATAAATATTTTTTAATCAACCTGTTCAGAGATGTTATTACACACCTCTGGAGCAGATGGGACTTAAACAATGGCCTCCTAGCTCAGAGATAGGGACATAACCACCACACCATAAGATTATGCTAATTGGATTGATACCAGCAAAGGAAACATTTGCAGAACAATACGCAGAAAAACAACAGGACTGCTGTGAACTGAGAGCCTTGATGGGCAGCATCGTGGTTCAGTGGTTAGCACAGGTACCTCACAGCGCTAGGGACCTGGGTTTGATTCCAGCCTCAGGTGACTGTCTGTGTGGAGTTTGCACATTCTCCCTGTGTCAGTGTGGACATGCTCTGGTTTCTTCCTACACTTCTGTTAGATAGATTGGCCACGCTAAATTGTGTAGGCTGGTTGGGTTAGCCATGGAAAAGGAAGGGGTGGTGGGTTTGTGCGGGATGCTCTTTGGAGGGTTGGTGTGGACTTAATGGGCTGAATAGTCTGCTTCCATGCTGTAGGGATTCTATGTCATATTAAACCCGAGAGGAGTTGCTGGCTGCTTATTTAGGCCACCTATGTCTGACTCAGTAACGTCATGGATTCAGCGCCTAGGCAGCTCATTCACCATTCACCATTTACCTTTCACCCCTGTATCTGCTGACTCACCTTCACTTTCAGTTGGGCATCTTTAAACTTCTCATTTTGATTTTCAAATTCCTCCATGGCCACTAACTCTGCCTATCTTGGTAATTTCCTCCATCCCTATCACCCTCCAAGATCTTTTCACTCCAACAACTCTGGTGTCTTATGCATCCCAAAAAGGCCAGTGGTGACTGAGCTACAGTCACTTAGGTCTTCAGACTTGTAATTCCCTCCCTAAAACTCTCTGCTTCCATACTTTTCTTTCCTTTAAGATGCTCCTAAAACCTAAAGTCTTTGATTGAGCATTTGGTCACCTCACTTGGGGACAAATTTTTGTTCCATAGCATTTCCATGAAACATCTAGAAAGTTTTTAGATGCTATATTGATACAAATTTTCGTTTTAGTTACGGTGGCCGTATGCCAATGGGAAGATTATTGTGGAAATCCATCCCTTCAAGCTCAGGTTCTGGATCTCGGTTTCAGAATGTATTGTCTTTGGTTTGGAGTGTTGGTTTGTAAAATTTACTAGTTATCATTTTATTTGCATTGTTAGCAGAACTTAAACTAAACCCCAATTTCTATTAATTGCTGTATGGAGGAGGCTTAACCTGTCTTCAGAGGGAGCAGGCAGTGTGCTCATATTTTGATGGAATGCACATACAATGGTAAGTTTACTGGAATTTCTCCTCCTGTGGTGAATGCATGATGGAGGTCATGGGAAGTTCAAGGAAATTCCTTGGAGCAATCTTGCTTGCAATCATTCTGTGTGAGTGACATGCTAAAACCAGCTTCTGTTGGCGGCAATTTCTATTTTCCTTTATTCCCCTTCTGTCTCAATTAGCCAACAAGTAAAGGCTAATACAGAGAACAATTTGTGGCATAGCTCCTCGCTTGAGTAGAGAGCCTATGAAGCTACAACCTGGCTACAGTAATTACTGGAAGACAGCTCAGAAAGATATAAAAATTTGAATACACGTACAAACAGATTCAAGTACAGCTTCTTCCCCGCTGTTATCAGACTTTTGAGCAGACCTCTCAAAGGTTAATTCTGATCTCCCTCTCTGAACCTTCTCTGAAACAATGTATTCTTCACTCAGTTCTGCTACCCTAGTGCACTTTGTCTGGTACAATCTACCTGTATAGCATGCAAAACCACACTTTTCACAGCATCTCAGTACATACGACACCAATTAACCAAACTCAAACAATTTGGCTAATTTCTCAAAAGTATTTGTATCTTTGTCTTTACAAGAAAGAGACAGGGACACTATCAGATATAGTTGCTTTGCCATAGGGGCTTCTGACAGAAACCAGTATTATACTAAGAGTCATGGCTGGGCCATGCATGAAAGGCTTCAATTGGCACCATAGCCTTGGGATTGTAGCTTGTTTTGACTTGATTTGAAAATGATATATCCAAATTACTGAGGTGAGAAGCATGGTGCTTGGAGCTCAGATTTTGCTTCCTCCAAAATATGGTAAAAATTATCTCTTGAAATTGGTGTTGCAATGTCGGACTCCAATAACTGGAGCAGCTTCAGTGCTTGTGGATCGATCAATAGATGGATGATTGGTTTATTGAAAAATCGTCATAGCAGCTGATACCAAATTACAATGATGCTACACATAAAACAAGTTATTATAATTCATGACATACTTACAGACATTCAGTAAAATAAGAAAGACTGCATCATTCTGAACATTTTGGCATACAAATAATTACACTTATTGCAAAATAACCACATCTCCTTAATTTACAGAATAGAAAAATAAAGTTCTACAGCAATCTGTATTTTGTGTTAAAGTCAGTAGATCATACAGTATGTTGTCAGGTTGAGTTCATTATGTTGCCATTTCTTTTCCTGTTGACTTAATTTGTTTCTCGTAGCTTTCTTTCTTGTAATAAGCAATTTGTAGCTTAGTGTGAACCATGTGATCTGCCTACGCTATGCATTTCCATCTATCAGAGGGATAAGGAGGGAGAAATTTGTTTGCATAGGAGACGGACAATTTCAGCTACTATTTGTGCCTGTTTCTTCAATGATATTCACGAATCTCTTCCCCTTCCACTGGGACTTCTACATCCTGTGTTCTATGCAGTCTGGCCGAGAGATAAAAGGATAAATTAGAGTCCATACACCACGCATTAGACAGAACAACGGGCACTTTCACAAATCTCTGTTCTTGGTTTGGCACCTTGCTAGCAGTGAACACATTAGTGCCGATAAGACCACAGACATTTCATCTCCAACTTTCTATCCTCATCTGGCAATTTGCCAGCCTGTGCGTTTAAGTTTCAGTTTCTGAGAGATGCAGGTTTACTTTTCAAAGCAGCTGATCTGAATGTGAAGGGTGAATGTTAGGAGAGAGCCCAGGTTACAATTGTAGGTGCCAAGATTTCCTTCTTTTTGTAGACCTTCCATATATTAGTAGACGTGTGGCATGCAGATCATTAATGCTGCAATCACTGAACTCACCATCTTCATAATGTGTTCAGTACAGAAAGGTGCAGCAGGAATCACTGTAGTCACTGTAGGAAATGGTCTCTTGCAGCTATAAAGCTGTTCCTCACCATTGGCTTCTCACATGCCACTGGCTTCAACATCGGCTGTTTCCCATTCTATGGAACCAATGACAAAAATCAAATCTTTGCTTGTAATATTATAAGCAATTCTGCCTACATCTGTTGCTACATCTTGTGCACCAAATAGTGAGAATTTTCATTAATTCCCCCACCCATACACTTTGAATCCCAGCAGAGGCAAAACTGGAGTGTTGCTTGTCAGGCAAATCCTATAACTTCCAAACACATTCTGAGCAGATAACCATTAAGTTCCTTTTTGAAAGAATTCACCATTGTAGCCATGCTGGCAAAAACACTAAAAATCCTGGAGAAACTCAACAGATCGGGCAAGCATATTTAACATATGACTCTTTTTCGGAGTCTTCCTACTGAGTTTCTCCAGAATGCTCTGTGTTTGTTTTAGATCTCCAGAATTTGCAATATTATGCCTTTATTAGAGGGTATTATGGAATTCTGTTTCAGATCTATAACAGTGGCGCTTGGTGGGACACAACAACCAAAGCCTAACTAGTGTTTTGTGGCATAATGTGTTTGTTTTTGAATTATTTCCTTATATTTGTAATTGCAAGTCATTTGGTCTATTCATGTGTACAGGAAGGTGTAAAGGTACCCAAATCCCTCTTCAGGATTGTCCACAGATGGTAGAATACCATCACCTCAAGAAGCTCAACTCCACCAAAGACAAAGCATCCCACTCGAGTGCCATCCCATCCACCACCTTCAATGTTCACTCCCTTCACCCCCAATGCACAGTAACAGCAGCGTGTGCCATCTTTATAATGCCCTGCAACAACTCGCCACAAGGCTTCTTCAACAGCACTTTACAAACCTACGCCTTCCACCTCCTAGAAGGATAAGGGCAACAGATACGTCTGAATATCGTCAACTCCAAATTCCCCTTCAAGTCACACACAATGCTGACTTGGAGATATATTTCCATTCCTTCATAGTCACTGGGTCAAAATCTTGGCACTCTGTACTGAGTAGCACTGTTGGTATCTGTACATCACATGTGCTGTTGCAATTCACCACCACCTTCTCAATGGCATTCAGGGTGGGCACTAAGTGTTGGCTCAGCCACCAACATCTACATTCCATAAATGAATAAAACACAGAGGGGTTGTACAATCAAGACTAAGGGTCTAACATGTTGAACAGAGGAAGATCCATTGACTTCAGTGACCCTGGATTGGCGGGGAATATAGCATGGTCAGAGAAACTATCTACAGTTGCTTTTCCTGCTTATTATCTATTGACCCACATTGGAAGATCGTATGTTGATGAGAATAAGCACAGGATTCCACAGAGCTGAGCAGTTTACCAGCACTCACATGTTCAGGGAAGTGGTGGTTTGAAGTGCAAACATTTTTAGGTTATGAAAGGGGTACTGCCAAGGAATGCAATATTGCAACACCCAAAGTAATACTGTATGTTCTTGAGAGGGTGACCAGCTCTGGATCTCAAAGGAGATAAACTGGCTGTCTAGGTCTCCCTCATAGTCTTAGTTACGGTATCTATCATAGTAATGTGATTGATAGCTATCAGGTAATAAACTACATCTTGTTTAACACAAGAAGCTCTACTCATTAGACTCTGCGAAGCTACACCAACCAAGTCCTGTAGATCACATGCTAAATGGAAGATGGTGGCACCAAATCTACCTTATGGTGCCCAACAGTCCAGACAGTATGGAGAGCAGCAGGGAGATTAAGCTGCCACTTACTAGCATGGTTTTAAGAATCTGTGAGGCTGCAAGTAGAACTTGTTTTCCTGAAGTCAGTCATCCTGGCCCCAACTGCATTCAGGAGAACACAATATTTTAGAATGTGGAGAGGGGAGTCCACCCCTAACTTGAACAAGAGACAGGGATAATGCCTGTTGCACATTTGGATTCTGCATGTTGATAATCTGCTGTAAAATATGGAGGCAGAGAATGCTTGCATTGCAATGAACATTTTCAGCCATATTATAGGTGCAGACGATTGTTTAGTCCTGCAAGCAATGCATGGTTAAATATCTAGCCCTGTGTCTTCACAAGAGGAGAAAAATTAGTGGAGAATATATTGGCAAGTTGTCTATACTTGGTCTCAGGGGAAAACCTAATTTGCAATCTTCAGATAAGGTCATGGTAAATGATTGAGCGAGTTTAATCACAGTGTAAATAGTTGTCAGACGAAAAAGACATTGTGAAAGCAATGTGATTTGTTAAACATTATGCTTCCATTTTGTATTCTATGTGAAATTACATAATTTTATCTCAAAGCACAGAACCAATTGGCCCAAATATACTGTGTGGGTATTTACACAAGCTGCCTTCCATTCAAACTATGCCACGTCAGACTTTGAACACATCTTTCTATCCCTTTTTATTCTCTAATGTACTTGTCTAATTTCCTTTTAAAGTTTACCTGATCCATTCCCTGCAATCGAGTCTCAAAGTCTAACCACAATCTAAGTCAATAAATTTCTACTTATTTCCCGATAGGTTTTATTACAAACTATTTTATACTTACAACCCTTAATGTTAGATCCTTCAGTAAATGACAGTTTTACATAAAACTACAGAAGTTGTAGAAGTAAGCCATTCCTTTGAGCCTACTTAGCATTCAATAAAATCATGACCTGATTTAATTGTGGCCTTACCTCCACCTTTACCTACCCATCTATTCAGCCCCCATAAATCCTGATTCCCTCATCAAAGTCTGTCTGACTCAAACTTCAACACATTCAATAAGCCAACTTTCACCACTTGCTGGGGAAGTAGGTTCCTATGACTTAAATCATTATTTGTGCGAAAAATAATTCTTTGTCAACACCATTTTAAATGGGGTGACCCTTACTTTGAAACTGTGTCCTCTAGTTCTGGTTTCCCCTCCCAGAATAACATACCATGTCAAGGTCCTTCAGAATCTTATAAGGTCATGTCTCACTTTTCTAAACTGCAATGAATATTGGACCAACTTGCTCAACCTTTCCACATAAGGCAAACCCTTCATCCCATGAATCAACCAAGTGAACTTCTTCCAATATATAAATATGTCCCTCCTTAAGGAAGTTGACCAAAATTGTACACAATACTCTAAAGTGTGATCTCACCAATTGCAAATAAAGTTGTAGCAAGACTTCTTGACTTTTATACTCCATGCCCCTCACTATAAAAGCCAACTTCTTTCCAAATCTAATCCGAATCTAATCTATACTGTCTGAGGTCCTTCTGCTGCAGTTAAATGTGAGTCCTTTCAATTATCGGAACTCCCATGCCTCAAATACATGTAAATATAGTCTTGTACAAGTAAGAAATGCCAACATCTGGAGCTGGAGGAACACAGCGGGCCAGGCAGCATCAAAGGAGCAGGAAAGCTGACATTTCAGAATTTCTGAAGAAGGGTCCCGACCTGAAACATCAGCTTTCCTGCTCCTCTGATGTTGCCTGGCCTGCTGTGTTCCTTCAACTCCACACTGTGTTATCTCTGACTCCACCATCTGCAGTTCTTGCTATCCAAGTAAGAGATGCCTTTGGTTTGTTTGTTGGATAGAGTCAAAGTCCGACGTTTGTTTCCTTGATATGCTACTGTACAGAACCTTACTTCCTTTGTGACTATGTCTATATATAAAGATTTTTTAATGAATAAAGTATATTTTTGAAATAAAAAATACTAATCTATTCATAACTTTAAAGCTTTTCTCTTCGAAAAATTTCTTCAGCAGTCTAACTGTCTCTGCTAAAACTTTACCCATTCATGTAGGTCAAAAACTCATTCCCAATGCTGATCAACACTGGGCACATCTAAAGCATTTGTATAGACTCATAGATTTCTGCCTTACCACCTGAGCAGGATCAACACTGAATCATGTTGTACGTTAATTGAATCAGAGGCTATGTGGATTCATTAAGGAATACTGATATTTTGATCAAGTGATTTATGACAGCAAGTTATTGCAAAATCTCCATATGTGGTTAGAAAATAATGGCATCGCAGTCTCATGAATCTTTTAATGCAAAACAGAAGCTATTTGAACAGTCAAAGAAGAAGGCACACGTGGGGTAGCACAGTGGCTAGCACTGCTGCCTCACAACACCAAGGACCCAGGTTCAATTCACCCTCAGGCAACTGTCTGTGTGGAGTTTGTACATTCTCCCTGTGTCTGTGAGGATTTCCTCCAGGTGCTCCAGTTTCCTCCCACAGTCCAAAGATGTGCTGGCGAGGTGGATTGGCCATGCTAAATTGCCACATAGTGTGTAGGTTATGTGGGCTAGCCATGGAAAATGTGAGGTTATAGGGTTCAGTTAGGGGTGTGGGTCTGAGTGGAGTGCCCTTCAGAGGGCTGGTGTGGACTCAATGGGTTGAATGGCCTGTTTCTGCAGGTATTCTATGATGACAAATAGGGAATTTTACCATATCCTGCACCATGCACCAATTCATTTGCCACTTGGGTTCTGTCACCAAGTCAAGGGTTCCAAACAATAAAGGGATATTAGTTTTCAATATGACTATATGACAAAATGACATGACCTTTTTAAGGGGTGGTGATGGTATTATCACTGGACTGATAATCCAGAGACCCAGATAATGTTCTGGGGTCCAGGGTTTGAATCCCATCATGGCAGATGGTGGAATTTGAATTCAATAAAATATCTGGAATTAAAAATCTAATGATGACCATGAATCCATTGTCAATTGTTGGAAAAACCCATCTGGTTCACTAATGTCTGTTAGGGAAGGAAATCTGCCATCCTTACCTGGTCTGGCCGACATGTGACTCCAGACCTACAGCAATGTGGTTGACTCTTGATCTCTGGGCAATTAGCGATGGGCAATAAATGCTGCCTAGTAGCGCTGCCCTCATCCCATGAATGAATAAAGGAAAAAAAAACTGGGTTCTTGTGGCAATGTGTTGGATTCTTCCTCTCACTGCCCCAGACCTCTCAGTCTTTTTAGTTTCCTTTCTACCTCTAAGAAACTTCTTAAACCCATCACATTTAGTGATTTAAAACAAGTGGAATATGAGTTTCACTGGCACAGCCAGCTTTTGTCCCTATTTTTTCGTACATGGCTCCTAATAAGCCATCTTTTGATAACATTTCTGTCAAGCACCTTGGGTTGTTTTACTCTCTTAAAGGTGACAACATAAATGCAAGATTTTGTTGTGCAGATTTAAACCCAGAATGCAGAGATTGGGAATCATGCAACATAAATGACAACCTAAATTTATTTACATGTTCCAGAAGCTTTGTTAAGAATGAGTAAAGGAGGAAATTAGTGTCAAAGACAATACTCCTAATAAAAAGGACATTAAAAACAAGAGTAGTTCATCCCCTGCAGGCAGAAACTCAGGGGAACAAATAAAATCTACTCCAAGTTTGTTTAATTGTAAAATAGATTGCGTAAATTACAACGCTTTTTGCATTCAACTCATTAGTCCATTTTAAGAGGTTACTGAATGACTGCAACTTTAATGCCTAGTCAATAATTTGGACACCACCAACATATTTTCATTTGCTGCTGAATAATTCACTGTTTTCTCATCACAGAGCCGTAAATAGTGACAGGAACCCAGCGCTAAAAAAGCATTGCAACATCACAAAAACAGTGCTGGCTGATTCAGCATCAATGTGTCAATAAATGGATTTATAATAATGCAGACCTCTTTAACATCTAAGAACATAAATGGTTGGGATTGTTGGTTTTGTCCCATTGTGTTGTGTAAGCTGTTTGCACATCAGACTGCAGAAATTTCCATAATCACAACACTGCACTTTTACAGGACAATATCAATGCTTTGTAAAAGTCATCAGTAATATTAAAAAAAACTCCCTTGTGTAATCAATCAAGGTGCATTAGCATTGATACCAAGGTTAGTGTATTAGCATTCTAACTGAACCACTTTCTTTGTCAGCTTGGTGCCTGATCCCATTATCATGTTAAGATCCGGCAAATTAAACTACTGAAGGACTTAGTCGCCTCAATTTCACTGCCCCTCTCAACAAATCCAACCTATCTCCCTCCGAACTGACTGCACTCCGTGCACTCAGATCTAACCCTGACTTTATCATCAAGCCTGCCGATAGGGGTGGTGTTGTTGTAGTCTGGCATACTGGCCTCTACCTCGCAGAGGCTGAGTGCCAGCTCTCGGATACATCCTCCTACCTTCCCCTGGACCATGACCCCACCATGGCACATCAGGCCATTGTATCCACTACGGTTACGGATCTCATTTCATCCAGTGATCTCCCCCCATCCGCTTCCAAGCTAATAGTTCCCCAACCCCGCACAGCTCGTTTCTGCCTCCTGCCAAAAATCCACAAACAGGACTGTCCAGGCAGACCCATTGTTTCAGCCTGCTTGTGCCGCATAGAACTCATCTCTTCCTGCCTTGACTCAGTCTTCTCCCCCCTGGTCCAATCCCTACCCACATACATCCATGATTCATCTGACACCTTACGCCGGTTTCAAAACTTCCAGTTTACCGGCTCCAGCCACCTCCTCTTTACCATGGGTGTGCAATCCCTTTACACATCCATTCCCCACCAGGAGGGTCTTAGGGCTCTCCGCTTCTTCCTGGAGCAAAGACCTGAACCATCCCCACCCACCACCAGCCTCCTCCGCTTGGCCGAGCTCGTCCTCACCTTCAACAACTTCTCTTTCAACTCATCTCATTTTCTTCAGGTAAGAGGGGTTGCCATGGGTACCCGCATGGGCCCTAGTTATGCCTGTCTCTTCGTGGGGTAGTGGAACATTCTTGTTCCAGTCCTATTCCAGCACCCCCACAACTCTTTCTCCGATACATCGATGATATCATCGGTGCTGCTTCCCTCTCTCGTCTGGAATTGGAAAACTTCATCAATTTCGCCTCCAATTTCCACCCTGCCCTCACTTTAACTTGGTCTATCTCTGACTCCTCCCTTCCCTTCCTCGACATTTCTGTTTCCATTTCTGGGGATAGACTAGCCACTAATATCCATTACAAACCCACTGACTCCCACAGCTACCTGGACTACACATCCTCACACCCCACTTCCTGTAAAGACTCCATCCCATTCTCTGTTCCTCTGTCTCCGTCACATATGTTCAGATGAGGCCAACTTCGACAAGGGAGCCTCTGAAATGTCCATCTTCTTCCTCAACTGAGAATTCCCCAGCTCCGTTGTCGACAGGGCCCTCAACTAGGTCCGACCCATCTCCCGCACTTCCGCCCTCACCCCTTCTCTTCCCTCCCGCAATGGCAATAGGGTTCCCTTTGTCCTTACCTACCATCCCACCAGCATCCACATCCAGAAGATCATCAGACGCCACTTCCACCACCTCCAGCAAGATGCCACCACCAGACACATATTCCCCTCCCCTCCCTGTCTGCCTTCCAGAGGGACTGTTCCCTCCGGGACACCCCGGTCCACACTACCTTCACCCCCCAACACATCCCACAGCCCTACTGCACCTTCCCCTGTAACCAGAGAAGGTGCAACACCTGCCCATTTACCTCCTCCCTCCCCAGTAGCCAACGGCCCAAACATACCTTCCAGGTGAAGCAACACTTCACCTGGAGTTCCCAGAATCTAGTCTACTGTATTCGCTGCTCACCGTGTGGTCTCCTCTACACTGGGGAAATGAAGTGTAGACTTGGCAACCGCTTCACAGAACATCTACGTTCTGCTCGCAAAAAAGACCCTGAACTACTCGTTGCCTGCCACCTTAACTCACCACCCTGCTCCCTGGCCAACATCTCTGTCTCTGGCTTGCTGCAGTGTTCCAGTGAAGCCCAACGCAAGCTGGAGGAACAACATCTCATTTTCCACTTGGGGATCCTACAGCCCTCTGGACTCAATATTGAGTTCAATAATTTTAGGGCCTAAACTATCCCATGTCCCAGCCCCCCACCCCACACACCAGGCCTTGTTACCACATAGCCTGCCATTACACATCCCCTGTTGTTAGTCACTAACAGCCCCCACTAACAACTATTCACCCTCCCAGCCTGATCGTTAGCAACTCCTTTGTCTTTCTCTCTCTTTGGGCTCTATCTTATTGTTTACTCCCTACCCCACCCACCTCCCTATTTTCTGCATATAAACTGACGTTTTCCCAGCCACCATCTGAGGAAGGGTCACTGGACCCGAAACATTAACTCTGTTTTCTCCTCCACAGATGCTGCCAGACCTGCTGAGCTTTTCCAGCAATTTTGTTGTTGAACTGAGGGGCTTACCCAATTTTGCTTATGGTACACACTCTCCCATCTACTTAGGATCAGAGAATTTTCATAGAATCCCTACAGTGTGGAAACAGCTCCTTTGGCCCAACAAGTTTACTTTCGCCCATACCATCCCCCATAACAAACCTAACCCAAATATCACTGAACACAGGGTAATTGAGCATGGCCAATCCACCTAACCTCCACATCTTTGAACTGTGGGAGGAAACCTGCACAGACACGGTGAGAACATGCAAACTCCACACAGACAGCCACCCAAGAGTGGAATTAAACCTGGGTTCCTGGTGCTGTGAGGCAGCAGGGCTAACCGCTAAGCCACCTTGCTGTGTTTTATTGTAAACTTTGCAGACTCATGCTTTAAGGGTCCCCAGATTTCACATAACAATTTATACAGCGCCTTTCCAAACATTTTTTTAAAAATTAATTAATGGAATGCAGGCAAATATTTAATGCCCATCCCTAATTGCTACTTGAACTGATCAGCTTATCAGGGCCACCTCAGAGGGCAGTTAAGAGTCAACCACATTGCTCCGAATTTGTAATCACATGGAGGCTTGATGAGGTAAGGACAGAGGATCTTCTTCCCTGAAGGCCACTGGTGAGCCGGATGTGTTTTAACAACAATTGACAGTGGTTACATGGTTATCATTAGGCTAGCTTTTGGAGTCATAGAGATGTACGGCACCGAAACAGACCATTCAGTCCAACTCGTCTACGCTGACCAGATATCCTAAATTAATCTAGTCCCATTTGCCCCATGGCCTTCTAAACTCTTCAGATACCCATCCAGATACCCTTTTAAATGTTGTAATTGTACCACTTCCTCTGGCAGCTTATTCCACACATACACCACCCTCTGCATGAAAACCCTCTCACCTTAAACCTATACCCTCTAGTTTTGGGCAGCACCACCCTAGGGAAAAGACCGTGGCTATTCATCCTGTCCATGCGCCTCATGGTTTTAGTTTCATTATCCACCATAGTGGTATTTGAACCCATGTCGCCAGAGCATTAGCCTGACTCTCTGGATCACTAGTCCAATGGTGATACCCCTATGCCACTGCCAGCAGTATACCAGAAGGCCCAAAAGATAATCAAACACTTGATGTGTAATTGCTACAGTTGCCAAATAGGGCAGAGCAAGGTACCCACAAGCAGCAAATCCATTTTCTTTTTGGTGATGGTGATTGACCCATGAAGTTCACTATAGCCCCAGAGGACTGCCCTCTCATTAAAGAGAAATGACTGGTGGTGGTTTAACCTCAGGGGAGTGGCAAGGTCGCACAAGCAGGACCTTATGGTGACCTCAGCCAATGTGAACCCCTACGGTTGGCATCACTGTGCATCGCAAACCAGCCACATGAGCTAACTGACCTGAAAATATCCAAATGTGAACAGGTATTGACCCAGTCACAGAATCCCTACAGTGTGGAAGCAGGACATTCAGCCCATCGAGTTCACACTGGTCCTCCAAAGAGCATCCTACCCAGACCCTGTAACCCTGCATTTCCCATGGCTAATCCACCTAACCTGCACATCTCTGGATGCAATGGGAAATTTAGCATGGCCAATCTACCTAACCTGCACATTTTCAGACTGTGGGAGGAAACCCACACAGACAGAGGGGGAAATGTGCAAACCCCACATAGACAGTTGCCAGAGGGTGGAATCAAACCCAGGTCCCAGGTGCTGTGAGGCAGCAATGCTGACCACTGAGCCACCGTCCTGTTTCATTTTTGAAATAGTGCTGTTGAGTCATCTGCATCCATCAATGATGGCAGATGGGAGCTCGGTTTAATATCTCAGCTGAAAGAAACTACGTCTAAGAGTGAAGCAGCCCCTCAGTACTGCACTGAAGCGTGAGCTGAGATTTCAAATTCTTGGAGCAGAACTTGGATCCAAAACCTTATTAGCAAGTGCAACCTCTGTGTCTCATCTGGGTGTGCAGCACATAATCCATCATCCTTATTCAGAACCTGGATTTTCTGCACTCCAGCTTTTACATGCTCTAATATTCCAGTGAGAATATACTGCAACAGTGCTCACATTTCCACAACACCAAGTAAAACGTGAGGTAAAGAAATGAATGCTACCTCAAGGAAGTAAATGTTAGGTGAGGTCACCACAAGTATGGTCATATAAGGGTTTTAAGGGGGTGCTGTGTGTGGATAAAGGTGCAAGGAGAGGTGGAGATGTTTAGAAATTGTATTACTAACTGTGGGAAGTCATCAGCATCAGTAGTCGGGAGATGTCATAGGAGGTAGAGGAGAGCTCACAGAGTGTCAGGCTTGAGGAAATTACAAAGGACAGAACTGCTAGACTGGCTCTGCAGCAGGTGGTGAGGGAACCAACAAGAGGGAAAAACATACTTGACCTCATCCTTACCAATCTGCCAGCTACAGATGCATCTGTCCACAGCAGTATCGATAAGAGTGACTACCGCACAGTCCTTGTCGAGATGAAGTCTTACCTTCATATTGAGAATAATCTCCATTGTGTTCTTTAGCACTAATGCCTTACTAATTGGGAAAGACTTCAAACAAATCTAGCAACTCAAGGTTGGGCATCATTGAGAAGCTGTGGACCATCAAAAGCAGTAGAATTGCACTCTAGCATTATCTGTAACCTCATGGCCTGAAATATCCCTCACTCAACCATTACCATCAAGCTAAGGGATCAACCCTGGTTCAATGGAGAGTGCAGGAGGGCATGCCAGGAATAGCACCAGGAATACCTAAAAATGAGGTGTCAACCTGGTGAAGCCACCAAACAGGTGCATGGTGGACAATGGGGAACCTGTGGATGTGGTGTATCTGGATTTCGAGAAGGCATTTGACAAGGTGCCACACCAAAGGCTGCTACATAAGATAAAGTTGCACGGTATTACAGGTAATGTATTGGCATGGATAGAGGATTGGTTGACCAGTAGAAAGCAAAGAGTAGGGGTAAATGGGTGTTTTTCTGGTTGACGGTCAGTGGCTAGTGGTGTGCCTCAGGGATCAGTGTTGGAACCACAATTGTTTACAATTTACATAGATGATTTGGAGTTGGGGACTAAGTGTGGTGTGTCAAAATTTGCAGATGACACTAAGAAGAATGGTAGAGCAAAGTGTGCAGAAGACACTGAAAGTCTGCAGAGGGATATAGATAGTCTAAGTGAGTGGGCATAGGTCTGGCAGATGGAGTACAATGTTGATAAGTGTGAGGTCATCCATTTTGGTAGGAATAACAGCAAAATGGACTATGTTTTAAATGGTAAAAAATTGCAGCACGCTGCTGTGCAAAGGGACTTGGGTGTCCTTGTGCATGAATCGCTGAAGGTGGGATTGCAGGTGCAGCAGGTGATTAAAAAGGCAAATGGAATTTTGTCTGTCATTGCTAGAGGGATGGAGTTTAAAAACAGGGAGGCTATGCTGCAGCTGTATCGGGTCCTAGTGAGGTCACACCTGGAGTACCGTGTGCAGTTTTGGTCTCCTTACTTGAGAAGAGATATACTAGCACTGGAGGGGGTGCAGAGGCGATTCACTCGGTTGATTCCAGAGTTGAGAGGGTTGGATTATGAGGAGAGACTGAGTAGACTGGGATTATACTCATTGGAATTCAGAAGAATGAGGGGAGATCTTATAGAAACGTATAAGATTATGAAGGGAATAGATAAGGTGGAGGCAGGGAGGTTGTTTCCGCTAGCAGGTGAAACTAGGACTAGAGGGCATCGCCTCAAAATAAAGGGAAGCAGATGTAGGACTGAGGTCAGGAGGAACTTCTTCACCCAAAGGGTTGTGAATCTGTGGAATTCCCTGTCCAGTGAAGCGGTTGAAGCTACCTCGCTGAATGTTTTTAAGGCAAGGCTAGATAAATTTTTGAACAGTAAAGGAATTAAGGGTTATGGTGAGTGGGTGGGTAAGTGGAGCTGAGTCTCAAAAAGATCAGCCATGATCTTATTAAATGGCGGTGCAGGCTCGAGGGGCCAGATGGCCTACTCCTGCTCCTAGTTCTTATGTTCTTATGTTCAAACAGCACAAGCAACAAGCAGTAGATAAAGCTAAGCAATCCCACCTAACATTTACTTCCTGGAGTTAGCTTTCATTTATTTGCTTCACATTTTACTTGGTGTTGTGGAAATGTGAGCACTGTTGCAGTATACTCTCATTGAAATATAAGAGCATGTGAAAACTGGATTGCAGAAAAATCACATTCCGAATAAGGATGATGGATTATGTGCTGCACATCCCAATGGATCAGATCTAAGCTCCACAGTCCTGTGATATCCAGTTGTGAATGGTGGTGGACAATTAAACAACTCACTGGAGGAGGAGGCTCCACAGATCTCACTATCCTGAATAATGGAAAAGCCCAGCACATCAGTAAGAAGATACAATTGAAGGATTCACAGTAATCCTCAGCCAGAATTATTGTGTGGATGATCCATCTTGGCCTCCTCCAGTAGACCCCAGCATTACCGATACCAGTCTGTAGCCAATTCGATTCACTCCACATGACATCAAGAAATGCTGCAAAGCACTGGATACTACAAAGGCTAACGGCTTTGACAACATTCTGGCAATGCTGCTGCCTGTGTAGCAGGAGAAGAACATGTCCCCATCTACATCAACGGAACTGAGGTTGAGAAGGTGAAGAGCATCAAGTTCCTCGGAGTGACGATAACTGACAACCTGTCCTGGACTTCCCATATAGATGTGACTGTCAAGAAGGCAGAACAATGCCTCTTCTTCCTCAGGCGGCTCAGGAAATTTGGCATGTCCATAAGGCCCCTCACCAACCTCTACAGATGCACCATTGAAAGCATACTGTCCGGGTGCATAACAGCCTGGTACGGCAACTGCTCTGCCCAGGACTGTAAGAAACTACAGAAGGTGGTGTACACAGCCCAGACCATCACGGAAGCCAACCTGCCATCCATGGAATCTATTTACACGGCTCACTGCTGGAGAAAGGCGGCCAACATCATCAAAGGCCCATCACACCCGGTAATGATCTCCTACAACCTCTTCCATCAGGTAGAAGATACAGAAGCCTGAACACACGCACGAGCAGGTTCAGGAACAGCTTCTTTCTAACCATCATCGGACTGTTGAATGAGGTCTCTAGCCTCAAATAACGTTTATCTTGCTAATGTTGGTTTAGCTGAGCACATGCCCTGTGCAATGTAACGCGTATTCCGCTATCTGAGTCTTTTTGAACTGTACATCTTTGCTTACTATGATCTACCTGTGCCACTTGTGAACAAAACTTTTCACTGCATTTTGGTAAATGTGACAATAAATAAATAAATCAATCAATCAATAAAACAACACTTTTCATTGTATCTCGGTACATGTGACAACAATAAATCAAATCAAATCATAGCAAACTTGCTGCTCTGCTAGTCAAGCTGTTCCAGTATAATTACAACACTGGCATCAATCCAACAATGTGGAAAATTGCCCATGTATATCCTGTACACAAAAAGCAGGACAAGTCCAGCCCAGCCAATTACCACCCCATCAGTCTACTCGCGATCATCAGTAAAGTGATGGAAGGTGTCATCAACAGTGCTATCAAGCAGTACCTGCTCAGCAATAACCTGCTCAGTGACGCCCAATTTGGGTTCCACCAGGGCCACTCAGCTCCTAAACTCATTACGGCCTTGGTTCAAACATGGACAAAAGAGGTGAATTCCACAGGATGAGTCAGATTGGAGCTCTTGACATCAAGGTAGCATTCGACTGAGTGCGGCATCAAGGAGCCCTGGCAATGGGTATCAGGGTTAAACTTTCCGTTGGTTGGAGTCATGCCTGGCATAAAGGAAGATCGTCGTGGTTGTTGGAGGTCAGTCATCTCAGCTCCAAGACACCTCCACAGGAGTTCCCCAACATAATGTCCTTGGCCCAACCAATATTCAGCTGCTTCATCATTGACCTTCCCTCCATCATAAGGTCAGAAGTGGGGATGTTTACTGATGGTTGCACACTGTTCAGCACCATTCGTGACTCCTCAGATACTGAAGCAGTCATTGTTCAAATGCAACAAAATCTGGACAATATCCAGGTTTGGGCTGACAAGTGGCAAGTAACATTTGTTCCACACATATGCCAGACTATGACCATCACCAATGAGAAACAATCTAAACACCACCCCTTGGCATTCAGTGGTGTTACCATCACGGAATCCTCCACAATCAACATCCTGGGTGTTACCATTAACCAAAAACTCAACTGGACTCATCAAATAAAACAATGGCTACAAGAGCAGGTCAGGGACTAGGAATACTGCAGTGAGTAACTCACTTCCCGATTCCCCAAAGCTTGTCCACATTCTACAAGGCACAAGTGAGGAGTGTGATGGAAGACTCCCCACTTGCCTGGATGCGTGCAGCCCCAACAACACCCAAGAAGCTTGACACCATCCAGGACAAAACAACGCACTGGATTGGCACTACATCCACAGCATCTGCTCTCTCCAGCACTGACACTCAGTAGCAGCCGTGTGTCCCACCTACAAGATGCACTGCAGAAATTCACCAAAGACCCTGAGGCAGCACCTTCTAAACCTACAATCATTTCCATTCTGAAGGACAAAGACAGCAGATACATGGGAACACCGCTACCTTTAAGTTCCTCTCTAAACCATATCCTGACTGGGATATATATCACCGTTTCTTCACTGTTGCTGGGTCAAAATCCTGGTATTCGCTCTCTAAGGGCATTGTGTGTCTACCTACAGCGCATGGACTAAAGCAGTTCAAGAAGCTGGATCATCACCACCTTCTCAAGGACAACGAAGGATTGGCAATAAATGCTGGCCAGCCAACAATGAGATTATCTCATGAGTGAATAACAAAAACCCAGGCAGCGTAGAGTGGAGAGGTGAGATAGAGGAGGAGGTTGTCTTGAGGAAGTGGATGCTGTTGCTGGTTTGTAAAGGTAAAGCTGCCTTATTCCTATTCGACCGCACCTCTCATGAGAGAGAGGTAACTGTCGGTGAAGTTAGAGGTGAGCAACTGAGCACAATGTCTTTCTTCCTGGTACTTTTGACAAGTCTCTTTCCTACAGCTAATTGCAAGATTGCATTGCAGATTGTGTTATGAGAATTTAAAGAATAGCTTTTGTTTTGCACTTTTCAGGTTTCTTTTATTCGGTAATTAAGGATTTTGATGGAAAGAAAATAATATTACGAACAAGAGAACAATATACTGCTCCAGAGACCAACCCAGAAGGACGTACATGAATACCTTTTATTATGAGTACCTGATATCTTCATGTACTTAGGTGCCATTGCATTCAATGATCAATATTTGTGTGAATGACTAGATCACAAGAGCAGAGAAGACATATTAAATCCTGTTTTCTTTTATTGTGATTTATATTGTTATTAAATTGTGAATAAATCACTTCCAGACAAATATATCCTGGGGGAGATTATTAGCAAACATAATCACAAATGTTACAGGATATGGATTACTGCATGTTATAACACAATGAAAGAATTGAAAATGTGCTTGCCCTATTAAGGTGCAAAAATAATAATGACTGCTCTACCACTTATGATTAATCTGAGCATGTAAAATCCTGTCATGTTTAATATCAGGTTCACAGTATATTAGAGGTGCAATGGCTATAACTTATGAATAATTGATTTCCTCTTAATGAAAAGTAATCCGTTATTCCATATTGTAATCATTGCTTGCTGTTATTTAAGAGAATATTCCTTCATGTTTTTCACAGTATGCTGTGTATCACCAAAAAAAAAACTCTTATTGTTCCAAATTATAATGTATTATTGCAAGCATAATGTGGTTTGTATTTCTCTTCCTGTGCCAGGAAGCTGGAGTTTTCGTAAAAGTCTTTAACTTTTGCTCCTTCAATTCTGGCTTCTTATTCATAGAGTCATTCAGCACAGAAACAGACCCTTCAGTCCAACTAGACCATGCTGAACATAATCCCAAAATAAACTAGTCCTACTTGCCTGTTCCTGGTCATATCCCTCCAAACCTTTCCTATTCATGTACTTCTCCAAATGTCCTTTAAATGCTGTAACTGTACCCACACGCACCACTTGCTCAGGAAGTTCATTCCACCCTCTGTGTAAAAAAATTGCCCCTCAGAATGTTTTTATATCTCTCTCATCTTAAAAATGTGCCCCCTAGTCTTGAAATCCTCCATGCTAAGGAGAAGACAACTATCATTAACTCTATCTATACCCTTCATTATTTTATAAGCTTCTATGAGATTGCTTCTTAATCTCTTATGCTTTAGTAATAAAGTCCCAGCCTATCCAGCATTTCTTTATAACTCAAACCTTCCACACCTGGCAACATCCTGGTAATTCTCTTCTGAACTCTCTCCAGCTGGATAATATTCTTCCTATAACTGAGCGACCAGAACTGGACACCGTACTCCAGAAGAGGCCTCACCAATGTCCTGTATGTCCTCAACGTGACTTCCCAACTTCTATACTCAAAGGACTGAGCAGTGAAGGCAAGCGTGCTGAAGGTCTTATTAACCACCCTGTGTATATGTGACACAAACTTCAAAGAATTAATATCTGCACCCATCAGTTCCCTCTGTTCTACAACCCAAGGCCCTACCATTAATTGTATAAGCTCTACCATTGTTTGTTGTACCAAAATGCAAGACCTCACATTTATCCATATTGAACTCCATCTGCCTTTTCATAGAGAATCATAGAACCCCTAGAGTGTGGAAACAGGCCCTTCAGCCCAACAAGTCCACATCGACCCTCAGAGCATCCCACCCAGACCCATCCCCCTATAACCCACCTAATCTACACATCCCTGAACACTACGGACAAGTTAGCATGGCCAATCCACCTAACCTGCTCATTTTGAGACTGTGGGAGGAAACCCACGCAGACACAGGGAGAATGTGCAAACTCCACACAGACAGTCGCCTGAGGGTGGGATTGAACCTGGGTGTCACGGCACTGTGAGGCAGCAGTGCTAACCACGGAAGCACCATGCCACCCATTGAGCCACTGCGCCGCCTGTTGGTAGCCTGTTGACAAATTTGATTAAGATCCCTTCATAATCTTAGAAAACCTTCTTCACTGTCTACTATGCCACCAATCTTGGTGTCATCCACAAACATACTAACCATGCCTTCTATACTCTCATCCAAATCATTTATATAAATGACAAACAAAAGAGGACCCAGAACTGAACCCTGTGGAACACCGCTGGTCACAGGCCTCCAGTCCAAAAAGAAATCTTCCACCACCACTCTCTGTCTCCTGCCATTAAGTCAATTACGTATTCACCTGTCAAACTCACCCTGAATCCCATGTTACTTAACTTTACTAGTTAGTCTGCCATGTGGAACTTTGTTGAAGGCTTTACTAAAATCCATGTAAATAATGTCCACTGGTGTGCCCTATCAATCTTTTTGGTAATTTCTTCAAAAATCTCAATCAAATTTGTGAGACACGACTTTCTTGGAACAAAGCCATGCTGACTATCCCTAATCAATTTTTGCCCCTCTAAATGTCCTATCTTTTAAAAATCACATCCAACAATTTACCCACAATTGAAGTCAGACTCAAAGGTCTTTGGTTGCCCATTTTCTCCTTACAACCTTTCTTAAACAAATGTACAACATTAGCCACCCTCCAGTCATCAGGCACCTCACCCGTAGTTATGGATGATATAAATATTTGTAAGAGGTCTGGCAATTTCCTCCCTTAATTCCCACAACATTCTGGGATACATTAGATCAGGTCCCAGAGATTTATCTACCTTTATATTCTCTAAGACCTCCTGAACATACTCTTCTGTAATGTGAACTGTTTTTTAAAACATCAAAGTTTATTTCTCTGCATTCTCTAGACTCCATTTCTTTCTCCACAGTAAAAACTGACACAAAATATTCATTTAGTATTGCTTCCATCTCCTGGGGTTCAACACAAAGATGACCTCCCTGATCTTTAAGCAGCCCTACCCTCTCCCCCCAGTTACCCGCTTGATCTTAATATATTTGTAGCATCTCATTGGATTATCGTTAACCTTATCTACCAATGCTATCTCATATCCCCTCTTTACCTTCCTGATTTCTTTCTTAAGTATGCCCTACACTCTTTATATTGATTAAGAGACTCAATTGAACAAAGTTATCTATATCTAAAATAAGATTCTCTTTCATTCTTGAGTAGAAACTCAATAATTTTATTTGTCCATTTTTCCTTAATTTTACCAGGCTTACCCTTCACTCTAACAGGGACAAAATGACTCTGAACTTTCGTCATCACATTCTTGAATCCCACCCACTTGTCGAAGTCCTTTTACCTGTGAACAGTCTACTCTAGTCAACTTTTGAAAGTTTTTGCTTCATACCATTAAAATTTGCCTTATTCCAATTAAAAACTTTAACTTTCATGGAAGGTTCATCCTTTTCCATAACCATTTTGAAACTAATAGAATTATAATCACTAGACACAAAGCGTTCCCCCTCTTTTACTTCAGTCACCTGCCCTGCCTTATTGCCCAAAAGAAGGTCTAGTTTTGCTCCTTCTCCAGCAGGAATATCCCCATAACTGGCCCTTTGGCCCATCAAACCTACACCGACACATGATATCATTTTAAACTAAAAACCTTTTGCCTCTGTGCAGTCCGTATCCCTCTATTCCCCGTCTATTCCGGCATCTGTCAAGATGTCTCTTAAACGTTGCTATTGTATCTGCTCATACCACTTCCTCTGGCAGCGCATTATGGGTACTTATCACCCTTTGTGTAAAAACACGGCTTTCACATCTCCTTTAAACGTTCCCCCTTTTACCTTAACCATATGTCCTGTGGTAATTGACATTTCTACCCTGGGAGAAAGTCTCCAACTATCCATTCTATCCAACCCTTTCATAATTTGGTAAGGCTTTATCAGGCCACCCTTCAGTATCCAATTTTCAAGTGAAAACAATCCAAGTTTGTACAATTTCTCTTCATTGCTAATACCCTCCAAACCAGGCAACATCCCGGTAACTGTTTCTATACCCTCTCCAAAGCCTCCACATCCTTCTTGTAATGTGGTGACCAGAATTGTACACAATATTCCAAATGTGGCCTAACTAAAGTTCTATACAGTTGCAATATGACTTGCCAATGTTCATACTCCATACTCTGAGCAATGAAGGTGAGCATGCCAATGCCTTCTGGACTACCCTCTCCACTAACCTTTGTTTTTCAATCCTTCACCTTCAGTGCTGATGTTTCTAGTTGCCCTAATTTGTGGAATTCCCTTCCAAAAACTATCTGATCCTCTACATTGAACATACACAATCTGTTCTTTGGCACACGATTGTGATGGATATCCATTGGGACCACTGGCAAGATGGCACTCTAATTTTACCCCCCACCCTTGACTTCCAAAAGTTGAAAGTTTGGAAACACGGCTTGTAATATGATAAATGCAAAGGCGACTTCCAGTTCTCACAGTAACATTAATCATAGGCACCGAATAAAATGACCTTTTCAGTGTCTGCATTAGCAAGCCCTTCCTGGAGATCTCAAGCCTCTTGAAAAGCCTCTTGTTTAAAGTTATATTCCTGCAAGAACTCACACTAGCAGCAAATCAAAGTTAATTACAAAGAATTTCATGATTTTCTTGGGAAGGCCATTGTCTGGGGACAATTTTGACTTGAGGTACACAAAAGATACACCAAAAAGGTACACCAAACTCTTCCTGGTGAAGCAATAGTACATGCAAGAAAGAAGCTGAGTCCATCTCAGGAAGCTTGACACCATCCAAGAAAAAGCAGCTTGCTTGATTGACACCACATCTACAAGCATCCACTCCCTCTATCACTGATGCTCAGTAGCATCAGTGTATACCATCTTCAAGATGCACTGCAGAAATTCACCAAAGGTCCCCAAACAGCACCTTCCAACTCCAGGGCCACTTCTATCTAGAACGACAAGTGCAGCAGATATGTGGGAACATCACCACTTGCAAGTTCCCCTCTAAACCACTCACCATCCTGATTTTGAAATATATCGCCATCCTTCACTGTTGCTGGGTCAAAATCCTGGAATTCCCTCCCTAAGGGCATTGCGGGTCTACCTACAGCAGGTGGGCTGCAGCGGTTCAAGAAGGCAGGTCACCACCACCTTCTCAAGGGGCAACTAGGGATAGGCAAGAAATGCTGGTCAGAGAGTGATGTCCATGTCCCATGAATGAATTAAAACAATATCGGGCCATCCCGTGAAACTGAAGGTGAATGTTTTAAAGTATAAACAAGCTTTGGGAAGGAACATCTTATAAACGCCAGTTGTATCAATTGTTACCAAGAGTAATATGAGAGCACAGTTAACAATACACAGGCAATTCTTTCCAATTGGTGGTTTCACTCACATTTGAAGAGTAGTTTGGGTAATATTCCAAAGAATGATAGACATAAAATTATTGAAAGGCAAACAAAATTCTCAGCCACCATATAATTACTGTCTCTCACCTCTCAGCATTGTACACTGAGCAACTTTTTTTGTTGCAAAATTATACTTTATTTCTAAAAAGTCTTTATGTATATACACAGTTGCTGAAGCAGTTTGGTTCTGCACAGTCTTTGCATATGGAGAACAAACAAACATTGGGGTTTGGCTTTCTCCACAGTTGCAACAAACCCAAAGGCACTTCTTACTTATGCAAGATCCTACTTACATGTATTTGAGGCACCATTGTATGCTGTGCAACATCTTTTTTATTTCAAAAATATACTTTATTCATAAAAAATCTTTGTGTATGTACATTGTCGCAAAAACATTTTAGTTCTGTACAGTTGCATATCAAGTAAATAAACAAAATATTGCACTTTGACTTTGTCCAAGAAACCAAAGACCTCTCTTACACATGCAATATTAATATTTACACATATTTGAGGTGCTGGAAGCACCTCACCATTAAGGAAATATTTTTGAAATATCATCACTGTTATAAAATGGAAAATCCAACAGCCAATTAGAGCACAGCAAGCTCTGACAAACAGCAATGTGATAGTTATCAGGTAATCTCTGGTCGCAGTTTTGAAGAGGAATTATTGATGGCCTGGACACTGAAGAGAACTTCCTTGCTTTTCTGAAATAATGTCAATGAATCTTCTACGTCCACCCAAGAGGGAAGATGGAGCTTTGGTTCAGCATACCCCTGAGAATGCAGCAATCCCTCAGTACTGACCCTCCAACGGTGCGGCACTCCCTCAGCAATGACCCTCCGACCCTGTGACAGTGTAGCACTCCCTCAGTACTGACCTTTCAGCAGTGCAGGATTCCCTCAGTAATGACCCTCCGACACTGCGCCAGTGTGGCACTCCCTCAGTACTGACCCTCCAACAGTGCGGCACTCTCTCAGTAATGACTCTCCGACCTTGCAACAGTGTAGCACTCCCTCAGTACTGACCCTCCGACAGTGCGGCACACCCTCATACCGAGCTAAATATACCAGTGCTCAAATCTCCAGAGTGGGACTATGAGCACACGTCTCTCTGACTCAGAGGCGGGAGTGCTCGCTCCAAGCCATAGTTAATACACATATGTGGTAAAAGAAAGCAAATTATTTGAAGGCTGCCCAAGTCCAAAAATAAATTGCAAGTGGGCAATGGATCCATAGCTTCTGTTTGCATTGTAAGCATCAATTAACTGGGCCATTCAGTCCATCTCATTGATCCTCTCTCTCAGATGTTGCCAGACCTGCTGCTGTTCTCCAGCAGTCTGTTTGTTTGAGCCTGAAATAATTTGTTTAGTTTTTGTGATTCTCATCAGACACTATTGTGTTAATCTTTATTGCTTCTTGTGACTTCTTACCTTCAACAAGACGGTTTTGGAGATTTTTCCTTTAATCCAAGCAGCTCTTGTAAAGTTGGTGATTTTTTTAAGGAGATGATATACCTCCATGAATCTACTCAGTTGACCAAGGTTTTATTTCTACTAATAGAAGGCAATTATAACTGTGAAATATATTTGACATAATCCTTGCCACTTTGGCAAGTTTTATTCTGCCAGACATTGCTATAACTGCAGCAGGGTAACTGGGTTTCACACCATCAGCTGCAACTTCTGTTTAAGGATGGTTTGGCTGGAGGGCATTTTGCTGCCATCTCTCTGCCTTCTTCAATCATCATCATTGGGGGTCCCTCGCAGACAGAGATGACCCTGTTTCACTCTCAGGGTAGGTCCGCGGGTGGCAGCTTCCCCAGACTCTACTACGCTTGGGATAGAAGGTGATCACGCGAAGGAGTGGTTGGGGTGTTGGTGTGGCAGCACGGTCCTTACGCTGTTTTCAACCGGCTTCCACGTTCTCCTGACGGGAAGTCTCGAGGTGCTCAACGCCTTCTTCACTTTGGACGGTTTTGGGCTAGTGATTCCCAAGTGTCGGTGGGAGGTTTCAATAACCCAACGGGGCCCCATTGGCAAACTTCCAACACTTCACTCCTCCTCACACAATTCTCTGAATTAGATGTTTCTCGGCTTGGAGGGGGGCTTGTGGTTCCACCCAGGCTCTGCTTCTGTTCTGAACAGTTCCTGAGGCTCCAAAATAAATGGGTGACCGGTGAAGCCAAGTGGAGATTTGCAGTGGAAATGAAATAGCACTGAGCTCGTAAATCAGAGCAGCGAGGACAAATCAAACCTTCAACTAAGCAAGGTATTGAGAGGGGCTCTTGTGGCTCAGTGGTAGTGTCCCTACCTCTGTGCCAGGTGGTCTGGGTTCAAGTCCCAAGCTGGTGCATTGTAATATCTCTGAGCAGGTTGACTCAAAACATCTGCAAGGAATTGAGTTGTCAACAAGGCATGAGCTGCTACATTTGCTCTGGCAATTAGCAGGGGACAGAAAGTGCTGGACGAACACAGCATCTGCAGAGAGAGAAACAGTTAATGTTTTGAGTCCAGTGACCCCTTCCTCAATTCATTAATAGGAACTGTGCAATTTGTGAGACTTTCACAGTCTCACCTGCATTCTAGCTTCGCTTCTGTTACAATTATTTGTGAGAGTTGCTGTTTTCTTTTTGAAGCACACAGCTGGGGACTGCCTGACTTCTGAAGTCAGCTTCTTAGGTCGCCGTCCTTCACTTAACTCCCCATTGCTCTTAGCTACTGACATTAAGATGCAAATGAAGTCATGTTCTTTAAATAGCTATTGCCTGCCACAGGATGATTAATGTCTGCATGGCTTGATAAAGATCTCCAAACGGTCTCCCAACACTGCCTGCTAGTCTCTGGTTTCCGATCACTGGGCTGTCTGAATGAAAATTAGCTTTGAAGCCTTGCAACTCGCTCCCTGGGCAGTACTGCACGCCGATCAAAGAAGTCAGAGGCACGCAGAACTGATGTGTTTGCGCTACAGCCATTGTGCCCACTGTACTTCCCAGGATGACTAATGAATGCAACTAGCACAGTTCCACGGTAAAGATTTTATTTTCCTCAAATCCATCACAGCAACAGTTAAGGGTCTTTCAGACTTTGTGACAACCTCCAGGGTCCCAGCAAAATAAAACTAACACTGTTCGTGAACAAGGGTTTGGGATTCCCCAGCGACTCCAGTGTAAGAAATTCAGTCACTTTTCTTCCAGTCAGTGAACCCTCAAAGTAGTTCATGCTCACACCATACATAGTCATTGCATTGAAACTGATACAGTCACCTTCTTGGTGGTGTTATCAATGGGCTTGTAGTCCAGAATTCCCAGCCTAACGTGGGTTCAAATCTCACCCTTCAAAACAGTGGGGGTAAGAAAAATCAATTTAACGGACAACCTGGGTTTAAAAACTAACCAAATGGCATTGTTGCAAAAACCTATTGGCTAACTAATATCCTTCATTTGGATTTGCATCTCTGAGATAAAGGCTTAGTACTGGTGGATTAAGTAGAAGGTAAATATTGCATGAAAGCATTCTCATTGGCCATGGAAAAGTAATGTTTTCTTGAGTGTTTCTTCCATTATGATACACAATCGATTTATTTAACAAAAAACAAAAAAATTGATAATGCTACCTTAATCTCATGTGTGTGCCCCAGTCATTTATTTCATTGTATTTAATTTTAAAATTAGAAGTGAACGGCTTCCGTCATTATAATTGCCTGGTCTGCTGTCTGTGATAATACTTCAATACCATTGGCTGCCTTCCCTGCTCGTTGACATCATTTGGAGACCCCCTTGATTTGGCACCAGATTGAACATGACATCAGGGCAGGAGGATTCCACACCATTGAGATGGCTTGATCTTTGTGGGTAACTTCATTTGCGGTTAAAAGTACACACTGTAGCTTCACAGCTGGCGGTAAATTCCAGCATTATTCTGTGTCCCATTATGCTCAGAACCAGCTTCAGCAACTACAGATCTTAAACATTTCTCAATGAGTGATAGTACAATTAGCTAGGTTCTGATGAAAGAAACCCTAAGGAAGGCATTGGAGATTGCAATTGCATTGTGGAGTGCTTATGTACAATTTTTTTTCTATTCATTTGTGGCATGTGGGTGTCACTGGCTGAGCCAGCATTTCTTGCCCATCCCTAGTTGCCCCTTGAGAAGGTGGTGGTGAGCTGCCTTCTTGAACCACTGTAGTCCTCCTGCTGCGGGTTGACCCACAATGCCATTAGGGAGGGAATTCCGGGATTTTGACCCAGCAATAGGGAAGGATGGTGATATATTTCCAAGTCTGCATGGTGAGTGGCTTGGAGGAGAACTTGAAGGTGGTGGTGTTCCAATATGTCTGCTGCCCTTGTCCTTCTAGATGGAAGTGGTTGTGGGTTTGGAAGGTGCTGTCTGAGAATCTTCGGTGAATTTCTGCAGTGCATCTTGTAGATAGTACACACTGCTGTTACTGAGCATCAGTGGTGGAGGGAGTGGATGCTTGTGGATGTAATGCCCAATCAAGCGGGCTTGCTTTGTCCTGGATGGTGTCAAGCTTCTTGAGTGTTGTTGGGGCTGCACCCATCCAAGTAAATGGATGGCACGGTGGTCCAGTGGTTAGCACTGCAGCCTCTCAGCGCCAGGGACCCAGACTCAATTCCACCCTTGGGTGTCTGTCTGTGTGGAGTTTGCACATTCTCCCCGTGTCTGCGTGGGTTTCCTCCCACAATCCAAAGATGTGCAGGTTAGGTGGATTGGCCATGCTAAATTGCCCTGTAGTATTCAGGGATGTGTAGATTAGGTGGGTTATAGGGGGATGGGTCTGGGTGGGATGCTCCAAGGGTCGGTGTGGACTTGTTGGGCTGAAGGGCCTGTTTTCACACTGTAGTGATTCTATGAAGTGGGAAGTATTCCATCACACTCCTGACTTGTGCCTTGTAGATGTTGGATAGGCTTTGAGGAGTCAGGAGGTTACTCGCTGCAGTATTCCTAGCTTCTGGCCTGCTCTTGTAGCCACTGGATTTATGTGGTGAGTCCAGTTGAGTTTCTGGTCAATGATAACCCCCAGGATATTTTAAGTGGGGGATTCAGTGATGGTAACACCATTGAATGTCAAGAGGCGGTGGATAGATTGTCTCTTATTGGTGATGGTCATAGCCTGGCATTTGTGTGGCACGAATGTCACTTGCCACTTGTCAGCCCAAGCCTGGATATTGTCCACATCTTGTTGCATTTGAACATGTACTGCTTCTGTATCTGAGGAATCACAATGGTTTAATCCACCATTCAGTTTACCTGTCCTGCATTTTAGCCTCAATATTAACATTTGTTTTAATCAATTTACAGCCTCCAATGAGATTTCAGATCCAGGATTGAAACCTTCAAATTCGACTGGCTAATGGGGTTTATTTTTCACATGATTTACCTGAACTCTGAATGCTCTCACAATTCCAATCTTAGAAAGAGGAAAGAAATCTGCTGTCCTTAATTGATTCGGCCTACATGTGACTTCAGGCTCTTAATACAGGGATGAAGCCTAAATGAGTTAATGTATGTGTGTGTGTCATGGTTAATGGGCATTTCAAGACCATTGTCCTAGACGGCGAGGGGTAGCAGGGATCTTTGTAGGATCTTAACCAGGGCTCATGCACTCCCACCTGCTTTCTTTCTGTTTTTTGTTTTACTTCTATTGTTTCCCTTTTTGTCACAGTTTGGTCAGTGGTGTCGGCGCGGCGCGGAGCGGCTCAGGGAGTGGTGGGGCAGCCTCCCGATGGTCAGAGGCACCGACAGAGACGGCAAGTCTTGGCAATTGGCAGCAACCCTCCTGGCATTGGGTGCCGCTGGCAGTGGGGAAGCTCCTCTGATGGACTCTTCAAGATGGGGGCGCCGGCGAGGCATCATCTCGGAGGAGGTGGGCGGCCAGAGTGGGCCTCTTGGCACTGCGGTAGTCTGGGCCTGGCAGTGGGAGTCAGGAACTCCTGACTGCAGTAGGCCCCCAGAGTGAGGGGCTCCCCGTTATCGACGAGGCAGCTGCAGAGCCGGGAGCTCGCGGTTGTGAGGCGAGTGTGGGTTTGGCATGGGGCTCGGTGGCAGCATGGACGAGGTGGGCCCAGTGGAGAAGAGATGGCACCTAAAGCTTGGTGACTCCTACAATTGTGGGCCCTGCACAAGCAGCAACAAGGCAGGGGAGGTGGGGTGGCAGTGCAGGTGAACCAGCTCGGGGCCCATGGCAATGGTGGCAGCATGAAAATAGACTCTCTTTCAGTTATATGACGTTTGAGGACTCTGGGACTATACTTATTGGAGTTTAGAAGGATGAGGGTGGATCTAATTGAAATTTACAGAATACTGAATGGCCTGGACAGAGTGGATGTTGGGAAGATGCTTCCATTGGTAGGAGAGACTAGGACCCGAGAGCACAGCCTTAGAGTAAAGGGAAGACCTTTTAGAATGGAGATAAGGAGAAACTTCTTCAGCCAGAGAGTGGTGAATCTATGGACAACAAGGTGCAGGCTGGATGAACACAGCAGGCCAAGCAGCATCATAGGAGCAGAGAGGCTGACGTTTCGGGCCTAGACCCTTCATCAGAAAAGGGTCTGATGAAGGGTCTA
>NC_063355.1:38875547-38931700 GCF_021869965.1 Rhincodon typus | reverse complement strand
TGGTTCGCGACTGGGAGGTGCAGTTGTTTGTTGCGAACCGAGCGTAGTTTCACTTATTTTGTATACCTCAGAACAATGCTTCAATATGAGCAGCACATTCATTTCCAAGCATTACCGTTTCTTTTTACTGTCTTTTTTATCCCCTCAGGGTTGGTTTCTGAGAAATGTGGGAACGTTGCCTCATTTGTTTCCTTGTTCTATGAGGAACTGCTGCCTTGCTTAAGTTTGTCACAGACCAACGATGAGAATTGGACCTTCATGTCTCCATGACTTAGTGTGTGAATGCTGTTCCTGTCTGGATCTCAGGAAATTGGCAGTTATTAATTACATTATTTGACTAGCATAACTTTCTGAGTGAAACACACATGCCATTCTTCTTAATTCTTTTAATTTGTGAAAACAAACCATTGGTGAAAGCAATAAAAACTCATAAGACATAGTCGAGGATCACAAGAGGAATATTTTAATGCTGACCTGAGGATAATTCAGATGAGCTCAAGAATTGGATTTCAAGAATTTGAATAGGAATTAATTTCAATCTTTCCTGCTCAGGAAATTCACGTCCGGGAAAAAAAAATCAGAACTGTAACAGCAAATTATTACCTTTTTTTCCCCTTTGTAACAAAATTTTACATATTTTTGTTTGTAAAAACATGACACATTGAGTACAAAATATGTGTAGAGATTTGTTCTGCACAAACCCAGTTAGTGCCAACAAATTGCCACAAATCATTCTTTTGTTTGACAAACAAGCTTTGTTAAGGCCAGTCTATACAATCACCCGCATCAAGTACAAACCTCTCAGTGACTTTTCTTTGTTTATTCCATAAAGGGCAGTAGACAAAGGCCAACATTATGATTCGTTTTGTGCCTAAAGTGTGCCTATAGTTGGTTAATGGGGTGTTGCCCTTTGTGGCAGGAGAGAGTAAGACAGAGTCTGAAGATTCTAAGTGCAATTCCCACCCTTGTAAACTCACCAGGCAGTAAAACCTTTTACTACATGCCTACAAGTGTGCAACATAGCCTCACCCAAATACTTGAAGAGTTCATCTGGAAATTGTGGGGAATTCAAGACCAGGAATCACATACATAAGATGGTCAACAATAATAGCAATAAAGAATTGGGAGAAACCTCTTTACTTAAGAGTGGGATTAGAATGTGGAACTTACTACCATAAGGAATAGTTGAGCCCAACAGCATAGATGCATTTATGAGGAACCTAGGTAGGGTGCGAGGATAGATTAAGGGCCAGCTCACCACCATCTTCTCCAGAACAACTGGAGATGGGCAATAAATACTGGCCTAGTCAGCAACGTCCATATCCCCCTTGAACGATTTAAAAAAAATGTCAGGATGGAGTGTGGCTCAGAGGAGAACTTGGTGCTGCTCTTCTCCTTTGATGTGGTAGAGGTCACAGCTCTCCAAGCTCCTGTCGAAGGAGTCTTGGCGAGTTGTGACAGTACATCTTGCAGACGGTACACACTGTAGCCACTGCGTGTCTGTGTTGGGTGGAAGGAATGTTGAAGGTGGTGTTTGGGCTGCCAAACAAGTGAGCTATTTTGTCCTGGATGGTGCTGAGCTTCTTGAGCACCTTTGAAGCTGGACACATCTTGAACGGTGTGGAGGGGAGGGAAGGAGTCACCTATGAGAGGCTGAGTGGCACAGCAAAGGCGGTGTGCAATGGTATGTATGGCAATTAGGGACATTAGAGGGATAGAGCCTTGGAGGAGGTAGAAATGGTATGTGCTGAGGGACAAGAACATTGGCAAAAGGTAAGCAATGGAGAACTTAGATGTCACAATGGTGTGGATGAGAGTTTTATTGGTGGTGAGGTTATAATACAGGGACCATTGGCGTAAATTTGGATTGATGGAAACAGACAGCTTCAGTGATAAACACGATATGGGTTGAGGTTCAGCTCTAGGTCAGACATGGCTCTTGAGTTGCTCATCATCAGTTTTGGCCAAGGAATGGAGAAGGGCAATGGAAATGAAGAGCTGGATATGGAGCTTCTGGCAGGAACTGATCAGAACGGCTACAACCTTTGCAATGTTGCTTTGGAGAAAGCTCTGGAACTATCTCGGTAGCTTTCTTCCACATTTTAAAGACTGTATTGGAAGCACAATGAGGTTAAGCTCTTCAATTATTAGGTTAGGCCTTTGATCAGCTGGCCTGTCCTGAATCCATCAGTAGCTTTCAGTCAGTACATCTTGACATTGCCCTTATTACAACAAGACCAGGCTGTTAAGCCTGAATAAAACATATTGTGAATCCTTCACTGAAATAAACTGTCTTCCTTGAAAATCATTCAAAGGGTGAGATTGGTATTATCCCAAACCAAAAAGTGCAACCCTTGTGTTTGATTGCTTCCATCCTTCCCATTTGAAAAGAATTACAAAGACAAATGCCATTTACACAAAAAATGTCTTCAATAGACTTTTCTCGAATTTTGCCTGTTATTTAGGGGTGCCTATGTTAATGATTTCCCAATCTGTCTAAGATGCATTCCTGGAAGTTAAATCAGCTCCAACTGGCCTGCCTCACATTTCATCTTCACTAATCACCAACCTATCCTTCAACTGTTCCAACTTCCTAAACCAACCGCAACGTGAATAGACTTTTGAGTAACTGGAGGGGTCAGTCAAACATCCTTTGATATACAAAAAAGTGTGGAAGCAAATAAATAAATGCTTTTTGTGAACGCGGATTTTTGTTCTACCTGGGTTTTTTATTCTCTGCAGTGTTCTGCGGATCAATTTTCAATTCTCGTATCTCAGTGTCTCCAAGATAGCCCTGGAGAATAGGCAAACTGAAGAGTGTTCCTATGGCCTAGAGCAACAATACCCTGAAACCATTGGAGGGTAAAGTTCACAATACAAAGCTCCTGGTGTGTAATCCAAGGGTGGATCCTGCTCTCTTCACCATCACTTTGGTGTATCTGGAGTTCAGATTGGGTATACAAGATTGACCGGATCGAAGGCAGTGCTGACTTACCCAGCATTTTGCTGGTCCTTTCGTTCTGCCTGCTCACCTTGTGACACTCAATCAGGACAGTTCAGCAAGAGAATCTAATTGGACTTTTCTAAAAGTATCTTCCAGGCACATGCACCGTCCTCCACCCCCAAAAAAGGAAGGAGATTGGCATTCCTCTGAGTGGGGACATACGTTATGCACCATCTTGCCATGATGTGGAGGTGCTGGTGTTGGACTGGGGTGGACAAAGTCAGAAGTCACACGATACCAGGTTATTGTCCAACAGGTTTATCTAAAATCACAAGCTTTCAGAGTACTGCACCTCAGCCAGGTGAAGTGCCAGTAGGGCCCCGAAAGCTTGTGATTTTAAATAAACCTGTTGGACTATAACCTGGTCATGAGACTTCTGACTTTGTCCATCTTTCCATTTACGGCAGCAACAATAAACACAAGTAAATGCTCATGGGCACACTTTACATTACACAGCAACCAGACACTCTCTTAGACCCCTCAGTTTAGTAACTGGAAATGCTACCAGCTAGTATCAAAGCTCTTTCATCCACATTGGATTCCTCCTGCCTGCTGGCCTTGACAAACATTAGAAGACTATTTGTCAAAGTTCCTCATGGCACTGTCTCACCACCTGTGAAGCTGGAGTTATTAAAGAAGCAGCAAGAATCTTTGAACTCTAAATCATGAGGGCTGGCTTTTTCTTCACAGAACCTTGTGGCTGCCCTTGACAACGGGGAGGGTGTATCTGTGTCACAGTGGGTAAATTAAGTGAAAGATTCACTCGGAAGCTTGTTACCTGGATGGAAGTTTTACTAATGTGGTTTGACAAACAATGCCAGTCTTACTGCTACACGCGCATGAAGTTCATTTATTTTTGCTCCAGTTGTCCCTTCTGGTCTGTCGCTTTGTTGGATGTCTGCATAATATTGTGCTTTTTATGCAACTGGTATTTACGTGACCCACAGGGTGAAAAACAGAATGTCATTTCCACATGCTGCGGTCATTCCACTGGATTCTCTCCATAATTCTGGTGGGAATGTGATGTAACAAATTCTGAAGGAGGGCTGGATGTGGAAATCCCAATACCCAACCTCTCCCCTTGACCCAAAGAGGAATGAGGCCACCCTCCATGCCCCTATCCAATTCTTCGCTACATTACGTTTGTATTGTGAATCTACCGTAACTCCAGCAGAGATGGGAAACAAAGCATTATACTCTTTCAGAAAGGGGTTATTAATTCATTTGTGGGATTTAGACATTGCCGCCTGGACCAGCATTTATTGCCCATCCCTAACTGCCCTTGAGAAGCTGCCTCCTTGAACTACTGCAGTCCACCTGCTGTGCGTTGACCCACAATATCATTAGGGATGGAAATTTCAGAGAAAATTCCAAAAGGACCATCTCTGACACAATTGAACCAGGGGCTCAGGCCTTGGGAGAGGATTGATGCGTGGTCAAGTTTCCTAAACCTGTGCCTTTCTAATTGATTCCCTTTCTAAACCATTCATTGGTGAGTAGACGTCATTGTTTAAAAATCAGGGGTCGCCCATTTACAACAGAGATTAGGCAAATTTCTTTCTCCTAGAGGGCCACGAATTTATGGGACGCTCTTCCTGAAAAGGTGGTGGAAACAGAGATCTTGAAGTTTTATTTTTTATGCAGTGGGTGGTGGGTGTGTGGAATTTACTGCCTGAGTTGGTGGCAGAGGCAGAGACCTAAAACTTTTTCAAGAAGTTCCAGGATCTGCACCTTGCGTGCTGTAAACTGCAGGGCTATGGGCTGTGTGCAGGACTAGAAAGGGCACCTAGCACATGCACTTGATGTGCCAAATAACGCCCTCCTGTACTGTATCATTTCTATTTTCAAGGTGGATTTGGACAGATTCTTGTTAAGTGAAGGGGTGAAAGGTTAACAAGAGCAAGAGGAATATGGATTTGAGGTTACAATCAGATCAGCCATGACCTGACTGAATGGCAGAGCAAGCTTGATGGGCTGAATGGCCTACTCTTGGTCCTTGTTTGTAACAGTCTGCTTTCCCTGCAGCATCTTCTCTGCAGTTCTGAGGGGCGTGGTTCTGAGTAGCAATTTTGGGAATTAGTACAGAGTACTGTGACTTTTGATGGCAGCATATTTTTTTTTATTTATTCATTCACTGGATGAGGGCGTCGCTGCCCAGGCAGCATTTATTGCCCATCCCTAATTGCTCAGAAGGCAGTTAAGAGTCAACCACATTGCTGAGAGTCTGGAGTCACATGTAGGCCAGACCAGGTCAAGGTGGCAGTTTCCTTCCCTAAAGAACATTAGTGACAATGGATTCATGGTCATCATTAGACTGTCAATTCCAGATATTTATTGAATTTAAATTTCACCATCTGCAATGGCAGGATTCAAACCTGGGTCCCCAGAACATTATCTGTGTCACTGGATTAACAGTCCAGCCATTGCCTTCCCTGACTTGCATTGGAGACATCAACAATCTGATTGTTTCAGGAACAGAGTTGAAGGAGCAGTGAATTCCATGATCTGCAGTTTGAATGAGGAGCGTTTGCGATTATCTCTTTATCCACGGGTTTAAAATGGAGTGAAAACCTTTCTTTTTTAATTCATTCGCAGGATGAGGGCGTCACTGGCTAGGCATTTATTGCCTATCCTGAGGTGCCCAGAAGGCAGTTATGATTCAACCACATGTCACGTGTAGGCCAGACCAGGTAAGGATGGCAGTTTCCTTCCCTAAAGGGCATTAGTGAACCAGATGAGTTTTTCTGACATTCAGCAATGGATCCATGGTGATCATTAGACTCTTAATTCCAGATATTTATTGAATTCAAATTCCACCATTTGAACCCAGGTCCCCAGAACATTACCTGGATCTCCGGATTAACAGATCAGCGATAATACCACTAGGCTATTGCCTCCCTATGTATCTGTGCACCCTACCAGCGAAGGGCTCGTCCTGAATACTGTGTGCAGTTCTGGCCACCCTGTTATAGGAAGGATACTATTAAGCTGGAGAGAGTTAAGAAAAGATTTACCAGGATGTTGCTGGGAATGGAAGGTTTGAGTTATAAAAATAGGCTGGGATTTTTTTCACCGGAGCGTATGAAGTTGAGGGGTGACATTACGAGGTTTATAAAATCATGAGGGGTATAGATAAGGTGAATGGCAGATGTCTTTTCCCTAGGGTTAGGGATTTCAAGACTAGACGGTATATTTTTAAGGTAGGAGGAGAAAAATTTAAAAAAGACTCGAGGGGCAATATTTTTACACAGAGAGTGGTTCATGTGTGGAATGAACTTCCAAGGAAGTGATGGATGTGGGTACAGTTACAATGTTTAAAAGATATTTGGATAAGTTCACGAATACGAACTGTTTGCAGCGATACGGGTCAAGTTCAGGCAGGTGGGACTAGTTTAGTTTGGGAGAATGGTCAGCATGGACTGGTTGGACTGAAGGGTCTGTTTCTGTACTGTATGACTCTCTGACTGTATAAGGTACTGTGTGTGAATGATGCATCCTTTCAGACACATTCAACCTCTGCCACATCCTCTAAAGCTCTTGTTCCATTTATCTATCAGCCGCCATGAGTTCTCAGTAGCCTGAGAGGCTATTTGTGAAAGCTAGCTCATGGATCAAAGACAGGACTTTCCTTCTTTAGAAAGGAAGAGAGAATCAAAAGAGAGAATCAGTCATTACTTTACACACAGTACGCTGAAAAGACTTCCAGGAGAGAAAATTGATGTGGAATATCAGAGCATTCCGAACTGGAAGAGGCCATTCAACCCTTCAGCCCTGGACTGCCATCCCATTAGATTGGGACGATGTTTCTCAATTCCATCTTCCTGTACAAGGGGAGGCAATGGCCTAGCGGTATTATGGCTTGACCATTAATCCAGAGACCCCAGTAATGATCCGGGGTCCGGGTTCAAATCCTGCCATGGTAGGTGGTAGGTTCAAGACAAAAGTTTGGAATTAAGTGACTGATCATGATCACGAATCTGTTATCGATTGTTGGGTGGGGGGAAGCCAGCTTGGTTCACTAATGTCCTTTAGGGAAAGAAATTGCTGTCCTTACCCAATCTAGTCTACATGTGACTCCAGGCCCACAGCAATGTGGTTGACTCTTAATTGCCCTCTGGGAAATCAGGGATGGGCAATAAATGCTGCCTAGCCAGTGACACCCACAACCCAGGAATGAATAAAAAAAATTCCTTGATATCCCCTTCTCAGAATAAAAAAAAATTGACCAATCAGAGTTCCAACTGACCCCAAGAATCTCACCCCTTTCAGGATGAAGAATTGCAGATTTTGAACAATTTCAAATTCTGTCCTGTGAATGGTTGTGGTCTAATGGGTAGATTAGGAGTCCGACTCACCACTTTCTCCTGATTCCTCATCAGAGGTGACAGTTCCTCCATATCTGACCTAACCATTTCTTTCTAACATTGTAAACACATGCTTGCTCCCCAATCTGCTACGCTCAAGGTAATACAAAGCCAAGTTCATATGAAGATAATGTTTGTAACGTGACCAGGCCATTTGGCCTCTTCAGCTGACTCTGTAATTTGATAAGAAGGTGCAATTTTCCTTTTAATTTAACCTAAATTTTACCTTTTAATATAACATAAATCTTTCCTTTTAATATAACCTCCAAATCCCAGGCATCATTCTGATGAATCATCATTATCTCCCATGCAGGCCAATATATCCTTTTGGAGGTGAGGTGGCCAGATGGACATTCCAGAAGCAATTCACCAGCATGCTCTTTGTATTTCTAATCTTATTATACACCTCTGGAACAAGTGGGACTTGAACCAGGGCCTCTTGGCTCAGAGGTAGGGACAATACCACAGCACCACAGGACCCCTCACCAGACCCACTGAATAGTTCCAGATTTTCTGTTGGCATTTCAAATTAATAGCTCACGTTTACTGGAGTTTCTCAGGGTCGGTATTTTTAAATCAATCTGTTAATACACACCTCTGGAGCAGATAAAACTTGAACCTGGAGCTCTAGCTTATAGGTAGGGACACTACCACTGCCCACTAACATCCCAAACAGAGTGTTATACAACTAAAAGACAAATACCTCCCCCTTTTGTAATTTGGTCTGGTAGCAATGAGGGATAACTTTTCATTAGCCTTTGTCATTGAGTAGATATTTCTGAGGGTTGAGGATTAATGGTATTAGCTATATGGTCTCTTTCCCATGCCCCTCATATTGTTGACACTGGAGCTGAAAAACAGAAGACCCCTATTCACTTGAGCAGATCGCCAGAGGAAGCCAATTCCTGGAAAACGGTAGAGAAAGTGTTCTGTAAAAGATGTTACACCAATTGATCAGAATGCTGATTCAAATAGGTGGCCTGGTTGTGGTAAGCAAACACCAGACTGGTCAACTCAGCAATCAGGTCTGGATTTTCATGGAGATCTAGAGACTCCAGGGCCTTCCAATTGGTGGTGCAGTCTCAGATCCGAAATTCCTGTCCTCAATAATTCACAGGATCCTCAATGGGTACTTTGCACTGGCATTCACCTAGGTAAAGGACATGGAGGACAGTGAGTTCAGTGTGGAGCATGCGAATATGCTAGGGCATTTTCAGATCAAGAAAGAAGTGCTGTTGGATCTCTTGAAGAGCATTAAGGTGGATAAATCCCCAGGGCCCGATGGCATCTACCCCAGGTTATTGAGAGAGGCAAGACAGGAGCTTTTGCTGGGGCCTTGACCAAGATCTTTGTAGCCACTGGAGAGGTCCTGGAGGACTGGCGAGTAGCTAATATTGTTTCTTTGTTTAAGAAGGGAAATAGGGATAATCCAGGAAACTACAGACCGGTGAGTCTCACATCGATAGTTGGGAAGCTATTGGAGAGAATTCTTAGGGATAGGATTTGCGCACATTTGGAAAAGCATGGCCTAATTAGGGACAGTCAGCATGGCTTTGTGAAGGGCAGATCACGTCTTACTAGTTTGATTGAATTTTTCCAGGAGGTGATGATGGTGATCATTGAGGCTAGAACAGTGTTTGTTGTTTGCATGGATTTTAGTGAGGCTTCCGACAAGGTCCCTCATGGTAAACTCATCCAGAAGATTAAGATGCATGGGATCCACGATGACTTGGCTGCATAGATTCAGAATTGGTTTGCCCACAGAAAACAGAGGGTAGCGATGGATGTTTCTGGGGCTGGAAGTTCGTGACTAGTGGTATTCCACAGGGATTTGTACTGGTACTTCTGCTGTTTTTGATATATATAGATGATTTGGATGAAAATGTAGATGGGTAGGTTAGTAAGTTTGCAGACAGTACAAAAATTGGTGGAGTTGTGGATAGCGTAGAAGGTTGTTAAAGGTTACAGCGGGATATAAATCAGTTGCCGATATGGGCGGAGAAATGGCAGATGGAGTTTAATCTGGGTAAGTGTGAGATGCTGCACTTTGGGAGATCAAATGTTAAGGAAAAGTATACAGTTAATGGCAGGACTCTAATAGCATTAATGTACAGAGGGATCTTGGGGTACAAATCCACAGTTCCCTGAAAGTGGCCGCACAAGTACATCGGGTGGTAAAGAAGGTATATGGCATGCTTGCCTTTATTGGTCAGGGATTTGAGTACAAGAGTCAGTTATAAGACTTTGGTTGGGCCACACTGAGAGTATCATATTCAGTTCTGGTCACCACATTACAGGAAGGATGTAGAAGCTTTGGAGAGGGTGCAGAAGAGGTTTACCAGGATGCTGCCTGGATTACAGGATATGAACTATAAGGAGAGGCTAGAAAAACTCGGAATGTATTTTCTTGAGCGGCAGAGGCTGAGGAGAGACCTGACAGAAGTCTGTTAAATTATGAGATGCATAGATATGGTTGATGGTCAGAATCTTTATCCCAAAATATCTCATACCCGGGGACATCTATTTAAGGTTAGTGGGGTAAAGTTCAAAAGAGACGTGAGGGGCAAGTTTTTTTACACTGAGCGTGGTAGGAATCTGGAACGCGCTGCCAGGGGTGGTGGTGGAGGCAGATACAATAGGGGCATTTAAGGAACTTTTCGATAAGCACATGACTATATAAAGAATGGAGGGCTATGGGCCAAAGGTGGGCAGAAGGGATTAGTTTCATTTAGCGTCATGTTCAGCACCACATTGTAGGCCGAAGGGCCCGTTCCTGTGCTGTACTGCTCTACGTTCTATGTTCTATTTCCAATAGATCCTGTTTTTGCTGAGGAAGGGGTAGTGGGGGTAGGTTGTGATTACCAAATGTGGGAATTCCTGCATCCAGCAATGCTATTCAAACTCAGTGCTGAGTTCAGGCTGAGCCTATTTTTGCTGGAGCAAGGGCCTTAGCTGATTGTGTGGGAGTTACAATTCTTTTGAGAAGATTTAAATCCTTTTGGATAAGGCCTCTCGAAATTCCAAGTTGATAACTTATTCAGAAGGCCAGCCCTTGAAACGTTGAGAAGCAAAACTGTTGGGTGGATTGGCCATGCTAAATTGCCCATAGTGTTCAGGGATGTGTAGATTGGGTGGGTTATGATGGATGGGTCTGGGTGGGATGCTCTGAGGGGCAGTGTGGATTTGTTGGGCTGAAGGGCCTGTTTCCATACCGTAGGGATTCTATGATTCTATGAAAACTGCCTGCCTCACCTCGAGAACTGAAGCAATCTGTTAAAGGAGCTTACCTCTGACCTGTGTCTGGGGTGATGGGTCCAATTCCCTCCAGCATCTGCCTCATCCCCAGAGTGTTCGGGGCATTTATTTTCCCTCAAGGGACTCAGCAGCAGAACTGCAGGCTGAAATAATTTAGCAACAACCTGGTTGGTCAAGTTGCAGAGGCGAGATGACTACAGTTTTAATTACTGTTTGGCTAAAGGCATTAATTGAGGTTTTCATGGAAAATTGGAGAGATAGAAGCAATTTATTGATTTAGGCAGCCCATGTGATCTTGACTATGGCGAAACTTTGCAACCCCTGTATGTACGAATTAATTACTGGTGGGATCATGTTTCTGCTCACTCTTCTGGTGCAATGCTTTAAGACCTACTTCACAGTCGAAGACAGTTGTTCTTTTCCATTGGTCAGCTCTCACTGAAACAAGAATGGATTGTGCAGTCAACTTGACAAACCAAAGGCTGTACATCAGAGTCATCCCACCCGTCCCTATGTCAGCAAGGTGTGATCTGCTGCTATTCCCAGATATCCAGTGATGGAACACATTTAGGGAATTTTGAAATGAGCTGCCACAATTCGACAGGTGGTGGAGGTCAGGAACGTTTAATCCTGTTCTGAAGTGCGAAAGGAGTAGCCAACAGGACGTACTGTCTCCTTGCATTAGATGCGTTAGCCACATCAAGTGCACTTGCTGACTGGATGCAACAGTCCTCAACAGCAGACAACAACAGTCCAAAATTAATGCAAATTCTGAGAGGTACAGAAAGGAAAGACAATGGTCACTTTCTCAAACCATCTGTGGATTGGCTGCTGACAGCAGTGAGCTACACCATACCCATCATGATTTTGAAATAGGTAGGTGTTAGGCCGCTGTTGAAATGCTTCTCTCCAACTTACCCCTCTCCTCCACTTCCCTCTATGTAAACAAGGAGACCGTACCAGTCATCTCCATTACCCCAGTTTCACTCCAATTAACTACAGAGGGCCAGATTCCTTTGAGATTATTACCGGATAATCCCTTCCCTCTGTAGGTGGGTAGCACCATTCCTCAGCTCAAGCAAAACGATAAAAGCCATAACTAAGAGTATTGTTCAGCTTCAAAGAGCCTGTTTGCCAAACTGTTTGCTCTGGTTAAAAAAAGTAGCACGGGTTTCATGTCAATCACTTTCCCTTACTCGTGACACCCCACTTGCTAAAGATTGTCTGCTGGCATGTCTACGCTATAAGGTTACTAACCCCATCTGCATTTGGTGACCTTTACTCTAGACAGTTGATGCACTTGGAAAGCTAATAGCTGCAGAATATTAAAAAAGAAGCCACCCACTGGGTGGAGAGTAGTCCTGGCCAGGGAAAGGGAAAGGAGATACAGCCAACGTTTCGAACGCATTTACCGACAAAATCATCTGGGGGCATAGTCCTCAGGGACACCAGTCAGGTTTCTCAGTTTGAGGGCCGTGTCAACAGTCTTGATGAAAATGTCAATCATCTTCCTCATCTCGGGCGTGTAGGGATCGTATTCCAGTTTGCGTAGGCCGGAGCGTTTGAAATTGCCGTCCTTTTGGCTTTCAACGCAAAGTAGCCGGTCATCAGAAACGTTAAGGCCCAGCACGGACACCATTTTCTTCAGCTGGTTAAAGAGGTCACGTTTCAGATCTTCGTAATGAACCACCAGGACCTTCTTGCCATATTTCAACCAGTCAAGTGTGTGGGATGCCCACCAAGGTGCATAGTTCTTCACAAACTCCGGCCACTCTGTCGAGCAAACAAATAAGATATTACAATTCGCAAAGGCTTCTTTTTCACATCTGAGGTAACCGAACTCAGAAACACACGCAAAAGGAAATACTCATTTTGTTTTTCCAACTCCAACAGTTGTTGGTAAGGTCAGGCCCAGGGTTCCTGGTGTCAACTGCCTCTGAATATCCCATCCAAGAGACATCCATCATGTCTGACACTGGATTGGCAGACTCATGGACACTGAAGCCAACATTAACACAGTTATACACTCGGCTGATGCACACATTTCCCTGAATGGAAACATTGGTCATGAGTCAGAAATGTAAACTCTGAGTGGTCACCCTCAGTCCAAACAAATTCAATACCTCAGCTCAGATTAGCGAATATGTTGCAGACCAGGCATCCATCTGGAAGCTTCTAAATCAGCATTATTTGTACTAACTCTGTCCAGTGGTTTCCTAACGGAGCTGCTGAAGTAAGCAACTCATTAACTTTGAGGGAGAGTCATCACAGAATCATAGATGTCTCCTGCACAGCAAAAGGCCTTTGGCCCATTGAGTCTGCACTGGTCAAAATCTAACTAATTATTTTAAACTACCTAAAAATTCTAAACTAACCTAACTATTCTAATCCAATTTTTCAGCACTGAGCCCAGAGCCTTGTATACCTTGGCAATGCAAATGTACGTCCAAATACTACTTCAATGTTATGAGGGTTTCTACTTCTATCACCCTTACAGGCAGTGAGTTCCAGATTCTCACCACCTTCAGGGTGAAAACATTTCCTCACATCTCCTCTAAACCTCCTGCCCCTTACCTTAAGTCTATTCCTCTGGTCAAGATCACTCCATCAAGGGGCAAGTTCCTTCCTGTCTATGCCCCTAACCATATGTCCCTCCCATAATTTTATACATCTCAATCATATCCCCACTCAGTCTCCTCTGCTCCATTGAAAACAACACCACTCTATTCAATCTCTCTTCATAACTGAAACTCTCCAGCCAAGGCAAGATCTTGGAAAATCTCCTCTACACCCTCTCCCGTGCTATCACACACCTCCTATAATGTGGATTCCAGAACTGCGCACAATATTCTACCTGTGGCCTAAACAATGGCTTAGACAGTTCCAGCATCACCCCATTGCTCATAAGCTCTATGCCTTGGCAAGTATCTCTGATGTCTTCTTAATCACTTTGTCTACCTGTTCCACTCCCTTAAGGGACTGGGAGACATGTACACCAGATCCTTGGTGCTTCAGGGAAAACATGTCAAATGGTAGGACCCTGGGAGCACTGCAGGCTCATCATCTCACGTTTGTGGTAGAGAAATGAAAACTAAGGAACACATTGATATACACAGCTCTCAGATATCTTGTTTGACCTGTCCAAGTGCTTCAGAATGCTGAGGGCTGTGCATGTCAAATGCATGCCTTAGTTTTCAGTTTTGTACCACAAACATGACTTGTTCTCCTTTTATGATGAGCCTGTAGGGCTCCCAAAACTTGTTTCTTAAGTCCAACATTCCACCTTGCACAGTTTATCATTCTTTTTTGTAAACCACAAAGGGTGTTGGGCTTGTGATGCTTATTGCCTGGTTGCCTCAGCCTGCTACAATCTAAAATGGTGGTGTCAGAGAATGACTTAAACCTGTGGGATTATACACTGGTGAATCCATTCAATTAATACTTAGCAAAAGCAAAAGAGAAATGCATGTTGCTTTTGATGAAAACATGAAGAACTTGTGAGGATAAATAAATACAGCACTGCGTTAGGATATACAATTTGGATGCGTAAGTATGGAATATTGTGCTTGGACAAAAAAAACCTGTTACGATGAAGCCGTAAAGACATTTCTGTCACACAGGCAAATGTCCTAAAGGTAGCTTTGCATGACGGAGAGCAAATGAGGAGCAGAAATGCAAATTCATAGTCCCACTCTCCTTCCTGCAGACACTTCCTTGTGAACACCCAATAATAAAGAAAACATTCAAGGTCTTTTAAAAATGACTGCACTCCTTTTCCATCTAAAAGTAGCTCCATTAGCCAGCAGATAGTAGGAACTGCAGATGCTGGAGAATCTGAGATAACAAGGTGTAGAGCTGGATGAACACAGCAGGCCGAGGAGCAGGAAAGCTGACGTTTCGGGTCTAGACCCTTCTTCAGAAAAAGATTTTCTGAAGAAGGATCTAGGCCCGAAACGTCAGCCTTCCTGCTCCTCTGATGCTGCTTGGCCTGCCGTGTTCATCCAGCTCTACACCGTGTTATCCCATTAGCCAGCAGTTATTTCTCAACTCTGGGCACCAGCCTCCTGGTTCAGGTAGCTGGGAAGGAGCCATTGATGCTTCAGTGTCTGAACTTCATGTTCGGTTTCTCCCAGTCAGATGCGCAGAGCAGATGCCTGATTAAGCGGCTAACTGTAGCCAAGTCCCCACTGAATCATCAGAGAGAGAAGCTATTTCATTAGCAGATATAGGGCAATTCACCTTGTGTAATCACAGCACATAAGACTTTGCTTTACAATGGCCCTGAGGAGATCATAAAACTAATGCCACAGAACTGTGTGACAATTTAACAGATACTTCAGCCTCAGCAAAGGCAACAGCTGGGACACCATGTCTGGAGCTGAAAGATGAGGCTAGGGTCTCAACATGGCAAAGCCATTGCAGTGAGCACACCATAATATCTCCTGCCATAGTTTGCAATAGAAATCCACAAACAATGAAGTCCTGTCTAATTATGTTACTAACAACATCTTCAAGTAAATAATGTTGTTGGCAACTATTTCATTAATTCAACATTTGTTGTCTCAATATGGGCACTTTCTTGTCTTTCTTGAGACATCCAGCCTGTTGATTCGAAATTCATGTGCCCAACCTTCTGTTCCAAGTTTTCACTTGCGCAAGTGTAATGGGACCTCGGTGAGATTTACTTACACACAGCACTACACATTTAGGGGAAAGTCTCCTCCTTTTTCCAACCATCGGCTTTTGACGATAGATGCGGTTGGGCAACATCAACACAGTGACTGGTGGATATGGGGTTACAGTGTTAACCTGTTTGCAAAACTGCAATTACATCATAGAGCTGTACACCATAGAAACAGACCCTTTGGTCCAACTTGTACATGATGACCAGATATTCCAAATTAATCTAGTCCCATTTGCCAGCATTTGGCCCAGATCCCTTTAAATCTGTCCTATTCATGTACACACCCATATGCCTTTTAAATGTTGTAATTGTACCAGCCTCCACCACTTCCTTTAGCAGGTCATTCCACACACACACCACCCTCCACATGGAAAAGTTGCCCCATAGCTCCCTTTTAAATCTTTCCTCTGTCACCTCATTGATGCCAATGTAGTGGATGCTTTGTTGAGGTTGAATAGATGGACCTTATGTCTAGGGTGGATGACAGAGGTGAACACAGTATCAAAAACAAACTCTGGTAAATGCTCCTTGATTTGATATTTGATCTATCTCAGGGCCCATTGTTTGGAGCTTGGCCCATGTAGCAGGCATTTTTTCTGCAACTAAGTCGAGCATCCAGATGTGAATCCAGAGTCTGTTATCAATGTCTTCAACCTGTACCTTCTCAATGTGGTAAAGTTACAAAAATTCCTCTTGCTCTCTTCAGATCAAAGATGTAGCCTTGGGTACCAGCATGGATGCCAGTTATACCTGTTTCTACGTGGGGTACAAAATTGGAATTTGTTCCAATTCTACTCTGGCCCCACATACAACTCTTTGTCCAGTACATTGAGAACATCATCGGTGTGGCCTCCCTCTCTCATATGGAATTAGAAAGAATTACCAAGTTTGCGTTCAATTTCCAACCTGTTCTCACCTTCACTTGGTCTGTCTCTGACCCCTCCCTTCCCTTCCTCGATCTCTCTGTTTCCATTTCTGTGGATAGGCTGGCCATTGATACACTCCACAAACCAAACGACTCTCACAGTTACTTTGACTTTACATTCTCACACCCTGCTTCCTGTAAGGACTCCACTCCATTCTCCCAATTTCTCTGTCTCCATTGCATCTATTCTGGCAATGTCACCTTCTTCGGGGGGAGGGGAGGGGCTCAGAAACGTCCACCTGTTTCCTCAACCAAAGATTCCCCACCACTGTGGTTGCCAAGGCCCTCAGCTGTGTCGAACTCCTCTCCCATGCTTCTGCCCTCATCCCTTATCTTCCCTCCCAGAACAGTGATAGGGTCCCCCTAGTCCTTCACCTACCATGCCACCAGCATCCACATCCAAAGGATCATGAACTGCTCATTTCTGTCAACTCCAACGGAATACCATCCCCAGACACCTATTCCCCTTCTCTCCCTTGTCAGCCTTCTGCAGGAACCATTCCCTCCGGGACATCCTGTTCCACTCCTCCTCCACTCCCAACGCTTCCCCACGACCCAACAGCACCTTCCCATGCAATAGCAGTAGGTGTAACACCTGATCATTTAATATCTCATTACCAAAGGCCCCAACCATACCTTCCAGGTGAAGCAGCGCTTTACCTACCCTTTACTCAATCTAGTCTATTGTGTTCACTGCTCACAATGTGGTCCCCTCTACTCTGGGGAAATGAAATGCCAACTGGATGCCCTCATTACGGAACACCTACGTTCTGTTTGCAAAGATCACTGCAAGTATCGAGTTGCCTGGCACTTTAACACACTGCCATGTTCCCTGGCCAACATTCCTGTCTCTGTTGCCTTGCAGCGAAGTTCAGCACAAGCTGGAAGAACAGCATCTCATTTTCTACTTGAGGTGCCTGCAGCTTTCAGGACTCAGTTGTGAGTTCAATAAGTTTATAGCCTGAATACGTTCTTCCCAGCCTTTTACGTACTCCCACACCTCAGGCCCTGTCATCACACAGGCTTCTTTCAGCACAGACAATGCATTTTCACCCACTAATGGTCCCAATTGGCAGCTTTTTTTGCTCCCTGGCTTACCATTGCCAATCCCTTTGTCTGCCTAACATCCCTTCTCTCCCTCAGAACTCTGTCTTCACCTATTTCTTACTCCTTTATTCCCCTCCACCACCCCTGTCTTCAGCAACATTCCACCTTTTCCTAGCCACCATCAGTCCTGAAGAAGGGTCACCGAACCCAAAACATTAACTCTGCTTTCTCTCCACAGATGCTGCCAGACCTGCCGAGTTTCTCCAACAATGTCTGTCTTTGTTTCAGAGTTACAGCGTCCTCAGTTCTTTGTTTCACTTTAATTACAAAAACTACATGTTGCTTTTCAGGAAAGATTGGGCCACATTAATTTTTATTGCTCCTATTTCTTTCATTTTTATGAAAATTCATGACTATTCCAGACAGACTTGACTGTGAAGCAGAACTCATGTCTTGGCTCATTTTCTTCCTTAATATTTGGCTATGGCACTGCCTGCTCTGTGAACTTTAACTTTTCACTTAGTTCAAAGGCAAAAATTGGAAAATCAGCAGTTGTGTTCAATCTTTGACATTGAGGACTCTCTCCATTGTGTTGGGTAGAATGACCACTATACTAAATGGGATAGACTTGGAACAGATCTAAGTTACTGAAGATGGGGCACCTATGAGGCACTGTGAGCCATCAACAGCAGCAAAACTGTACTCCAGCACAATCTTCAAACTCATGGCCCGATATATCCCCCACTCAACCATTACCATCATGCCAGGGGATCAACCCTGGTTCAATGGAGAGTGTAGCAGGGCATGCCAAGAGCAGTACCAGGCATACCCAAAAATAATATGTCAACATGGTGAACGCACAACACAGGAAAATTTGTGTGTCAACAGTAAAAGCAGCAAGTGATAGAGAAATCTATCACACAAAAAGAAATGGATCAGATAGAATTGAACCCCTACAGTGTGGAAACAGGCCCTTTGACCCAACAAGTCCACACTGGCCCTCAGAGCATCCCACCCAGACCCATCCCCCTATAACCCACCTAATCTACACATCCCTCAACACTACAGGCAATTTAGCTTGGCCAATTCACCTAACCTGCAATTCTTTGGACTGTGGGAGGAAACCGGAGCACCCGGAGGAAACCCACGCAGACACAGGGAAAATGTGCAAACTCCACACAGACAGTCGCCCGAGGGTGGAATCGAACCCGGGTCCCTGGCGCTGTGAGGCAACAGTGCTAACCACTGTTCTAAGCTTTGTATTCTAACCACGTTCAGTTGTGAATGGTGGTGGACAATGAAATAACTCACTGGAGGAGGAGGCTTCACAAATATCCCCCTCCTCAATAATAGGGGAGTCCAGCACATCAGTGCCAGAAGTAAGGCTAAGGCATTTTCAACAATCTTCAGCCAGAAGTGCCAAGTGGATGTTTCGTTTCGGCCTCCTTCAGAGTCCCTGGCATTGCAGATGCAACAATTCAGCCGATTCTATTCACTCAATGTAATATCAAGAAACAGTTGGAGGGACTAGACTGCAAAGTGCTGGCAACAGAACTGAAGACTTGTGCTCCAGAGCTTGCCATGCCCCCTAGCCAAGCTGTTCCAGTATAGTTACAGCACTACCATACACTCAACAATATGGAAAAATTGCCCAGGTATATCCTGCACACATTAAACAGGACAAATCCAACCCGGCCAACTACTGAGCTACCAGTCCACTCTGATCAGTAAAGTGGTGGAAGATTTCATCAACAACACTATCAAGAGTAGTGTTGTGAGTAGCTCGCCTGCCTGATTTCCCAAAACCTGTCCACCATCTACAAGGCACAAATCAGGAGTGTGATGGAATACTCCCCACTTGCCTGGATGGGTGCAGTTCCACCAACACTCAAGAAGCTGGACACTGTCAAGGACAAAGCAGCCCGCTTGATGGGCATCACATCCACAAACGTCCACTCACTCCACCACTGACACTCAGTAGCAGAAATGTGTACCATCTAGAAGATGCACTGCAGAAATTCACCAAAGCTCCTACATCAACACCTTCCAAGCATTGGCCACTTCCATTTAAGAGGATAACAGCAGCAGATATGTGGGAACACTATCACCTGCAAGTTCCTCTTCTGGCCACTCGCTATCCTGACTTGGAAATATACCACTGTTCCTGCAGTGACATTGTGTCAGAATTCTGGCCCACCCTCTTTAACGTGACTGCGTGTGCCCCTACACCACAGAAATTTGATTTGATTTGAAATATTGTTGTCACTTGTACCGAGATACAGTGAAAAGAATTGTTTTGCATGCTAACCAGACAAATCATACTTTACACAATTACATTAAAGTAATAGAACACAATGCAGAATATAGTGTTACAGCTACAGAGTAGGTGCAGAGAAAGATCAACTCCATTATAAATATAAAATAATATAAATAAAATAATCAATATGTAAAATCTAATATTAAATAAACTAATATATGAGAGATCAGAGACTTCAGCGATTCAAGAAGGTAGCTCATCATCACCTTCTCTTCTGCAATTAGGGATGAGCAAAAAATGCTGGTAAAGACTACATCTCTGAATTAATGTAAAAAATGTACAATTACTCACTTTCCTTCCCAACAATCCTGCCAACGAATCAGCAACCAGTACTCCCTCTATAAATTAGCCTGTCTGAGCTAAGCCTTCTGTGTCGTCTGCAGATAACACTTGAAGTCACTGATTATGACCCCCAGTAGTGCTGAAATCAGCAAGAATACAATAAATGATACATCATAGACAAAACTCTTTGTTTTTCCAATTGTACCTGAACCAGTGGGACTAAGTAGACAAGGGTCTATGAACTAAGATTGAGAATACTTGGAACAGTGCTGTTTTCTCTTGGTAATTTACTGAGATGTCCTGTGCTCAGTTCTGGAGCGCACAAGGGGTTCAGAAGGAAGAACAACACCTTAAAACAGTTCACATCAAACCTCTGCTCATTGTGAGATATTGTATTATGATTCTCTTTACTATTTCAATCCCAAGCGCTCTATGTTTTCTATACTGCATTTCCGTTCATTCATCCATAACTCTTTATTAACTCACTCACAAGTGCCCTACGTTTACTATACCGCGTTTCCATTCACACATCCATAAAACCGCATCTTTTTTAGCACATTTTACTCTTACAAGATAAACTAAATTAAACAGCCCTTCCAACCCATTACTGTTTCTTTACACCTATTGATTCTTATTGGCTCCATGCTGCAAGCAATGTTTAGACCTGTTTCTGTATCAAAGGTTACAGCCGAATAAGTGTTAATACCGTAACCTACTCAGAACAATGCCATGCCTACCAGAGTGTCTCCATAACTCACTCAAAATTTTGGAAAGATTATAAACCATCTCTCGGGACCTGAATAAGTTGCAGAACTTCAAACAGTTTCATCCACTAGGAATCACTTTTTAAATCCATATTAAATAGGGCTGCAACCCCCTTTAAGGAACTCACTATCAAAGAGCGCTTCCATGAAACTGCATGAATGAATGTGTAAGAACTGTCAAAACCGGCAATTGTAAACGAAATCTCATGAACCAGCTGTGGGAAATCAGTTTAATATCCTCTATACTTTTACACATATAATTTCTCACTTATTTAGACCATATAGGTCTAGTACTTTTGCTAACATTGCTAACTTCAAAGGCAAAAGGACTAACACCTCTTAATTATGCAAGTTCAGACCTGACAGACATTCTAATCCCATCAGGAGTAACAGCCAGCATTTAGCAAGTGCTCAAACCATCTCCTGATTCCTCAGGACAGGTTGTGTCAGGTCAAGGAAGTGGGGATGAGAAGGAGGGTTGGTCATGGGATGAGGCCAGGGGTGGGGAGATTTTGAAACTAGTAAAGTCCACAATGAGACCATTGGGTTGTAGGCTCCTAAGGCGGAATACGAGGTGCTGCCCCTCCAGTTTCGGTGTGGCGTCGTTGTGACACTGGAGGAGGTCCAGGATGGACATCTTCTCTCCCACCTATCTGTTCCTCCCACCTCACTGACCAATCCCCACCACTGCCTACCTGCACTCACCTATCAGCATCCCACCTACCTTCCCCAGCCCTACCCCTCCTCTCTCTATTTATTTCCTAGCTCCCTTCCCCCTCTCCCATTTCTGAAGAAGGGTCCCGACCCGAAACGTCAGCTTTCCTGCTCCGCTGATGCTGCCTGGCCCGCTGTGTTCCTCCAGCTCCACACTGCGTTATCTCTGACTCCAGCATCGGCAGTTCTTATTATCTCTCACTGTAAAACTGTACTTGGGATTCCATTGCCACCTCATGCTGTACGACTGTGGATGCTCAATAAAGATGCTATTTTTGCCACTCAACAAACTCGGTCATTATTGAATACGATCCCACACCATCAAAGTGTGATATGCAGTTTGAACTGCATGGAAACATTTCCAAACATCTTTCTTTCTAAATGAAGAGAGGCTTTATGATTGATTTGGCCACTGCCTGTGCATTGTGCTTGTAAAGTAAACAATGATTGCTGTGTCGATGTGGGGACTGCTCTCTGTTAATGACACTGTTTTGCTCAATAGGATCTGTTTGAGTTGAGGGAAAGAAGGCTCCACATGGTCAAAAGCTGTATCAAACTAAGCTACAAACTATGAGGTCTTCTTTTTGTTACTGATAGACAATCCAACACTGCTTTTAACTCGTTACATTATTCGAAAACTGAGTCTAGGTCTCAGTGTAATGAAATTATTAAGCTTGAGAGGGTTCAGAAGAGATTTACCAGGATGATTCTGGGAATGGAGAGTTTGAGTTACTAAGGGAGGCTGGATAGGCTGGAACTTTTTCACTGGATCTAAGAGGTTGAGCGGTTTCTACAATAATAAGGAGTATATATAAGGTGAATGGCAGATGTCTTTTCCCTAGGGTGGGGGATTTCAAGACTAGGGGGCATATTTTAAGGTGAGAGGAGAAAGATTTAAAAAAGACATCAGAGGCAACTTTTTTATACAGAGTGACTCAAATGTGGAATGAAGTTCCAGAGGAAGTGGTGGATGTGGGTACAATAATAATGTTTAAAAGACATTTAGGTAAGTACATGAATAAGAAATGTCTGGAGGGATATGGAATAAGTGCATGCAGGTGAGACTAAGTTCAGTTTGGGAACATAGTTGGCATGGACTGGTTGGACCAAAGGGTCTGTTTCTGTGCTGTATGACTGTACGACCCTATGAAATGGATATATCACTTGGATGCAGTTTGAAGAGTTCAAAGAACATTGACCAAATACCAGTTGAATCAAGCCATCAGACCCATGATTGAATCAAATCTGGCTTGCTACAACCTTTCATGATATTTCATTCTATCTCTCAGTGTTAGAGCAAATGGCAATGCCTCAGTTTGAACCTTTGAACCTGTGGAGGTGGACAGAGGGAGGGGGCAGAGAAAACAAGATGTGCCATGGACAAAATGAAAACCTCAGTCTGACGCTGTAATGAGTGATGGGCCTGATGGTGTTGTCACCATGTGATAGTATTGTCTAGTTGTTTGCCAGGGTACACAACCCAGGAGTTGGGTTGCAGAGGGGGAGGGGAATTAAAAGGGATGGAGGATTGGAAAATGGAGGTGGCATTGCAGCTATTTCGATTGTGTTCAGTTCAACTGTGACACATTTCACCCTGAGAGTCAATATTATTTCATAATAATATGTGTATGCTTTCCAATTACGTTACATTATTAACCCTAGCTCCAAAAGCCACTTCTTTTTAAATGAGTATCAACATGAGGTCAGCTCATGGTGGACATGAGGTTAGACACAACACAGTGTGGAGCTGGAGGAACACAGCAGGCCAGACAGCATCAGAGGAGCAGGAAAGTTGGCGTTTCGGGTCGGGCTTGCTATCTCCGGACATTGAGGTGAGTTGATATGGTAGACACAAGGGCAAGGATGATAGCTTGAGGGCACAGGTTGACATGAGTTGGCACTAAGTTGGATTAAAGGAACATGGGATGTGGGTAGCAGGACATAGTTTGGCATGGAGAGTATGAATAATCATTGGGGATGCAAGGAGGGCATGATAGATTGATTTATTGTCATGTGTACTAAAGTACAGTGAAAAGCTTTGTTTACAAACAGTAAAGGCAGATTATATTAAGCAAGGATACACAGATCAAAAAAACTTAGACAGAGGCATACAGGTTACAGTGCACAGGGTGTGCGCAAAGTGGGATGAACGTTAGCAGGATTAGTGTTATTTGAGGCTAGACAGTCCATTCATCAGTCTGATAATGGCCAGGAAGAAGCTGTTCCTGAACCTGCTCATGCATGAGTTCAAGCTTCTGTATCTTCTGCATCTTGTGCCTGATGGAAGAGGTTGTAGGAGGTCAGTACCCAGGGTGCGATGGGTCTTTGATGATGTTGGCAGCTTTTCTGTGGCAGCGAGCTGTGTAAATAGAGTCCATGGATGGAAGGTTGGCTTCCCTCATGGTCTGGGCTGTGCACAACACCTTCTGTAGTCTTTTTTTAACCATCCTGGGCAAAGCAGTTGCAATACTAGGCCGTTATGCACCCGGACAGTATGCTTTCAATGGTGCATCTGTAGAAGTTGGGGAGGGACCTTATGGACATGCCAAATTTCCTGAACCGCCTGAGGAAGAATAGGTGTTGTTGTGCCTTCTTGACTGTCGCATCTACATGGGAAGTCCAGGACAGGTTGTCAGTTATCGTCACTCCTAGGAACTTGATGCTCTCCACCTTCTCAACCTCAGTTCCATTGATGTAGATGGGAGTGTGTTCTTATCCTTTCTTTCAGAAGTCAATGATCGGTTCTTTAGTTTTGCTGACATTGAGAGATACATTATTATCATTGCACCACATCACCAAGCCCTCTATCTCCCTTCTCTATTTTCACTCATCGTTGTTAGATATCCATCCCATCACAGTCATGTCATCAGCAAATTTATAGATGGCGTTTGTTCGAGGTGGCAGTGGTTTAGTATGGATGGGGCATGGGGAAACTGCGGCAGATGTGAGGGGTTGTACAAGTTACAGGGATGTCTTTTGTTTTATTCTTTTTAAAGAAATTGTTGAAAAAACGCCAGCTTATCGAGCTGGGCTGCCTGCCCAGCCTATCTTTGTAGCCAGCAGCTCCTGCACTGTTTCTTGGATCAATCACCATGATTTCTCACAAACCCAGTATCTATGCAATCCTTTCCCCATCTCTCAAATGAAAATACTATGTTCTGGGTACTTGTTTCGAGTCAAGTATATGGAACATTTATGTGATGGAATACTCCCCACTTATCTGGATGAGTACAGCTTCAATAACACTCAAGAAGCTTGACACCATCCAGGACAAAGCAGCCTGGTTGATTGGCACCACATCCACAAACATCCACTCCCTCCCCATCATCACTCATTGCAGCAGTGTGTGCTATCTACAAGATGCACGGCAGAAATTCACCAAGCATCCCTCGACAGCATCTTCCAAACCCACAACCACTTCCATTTAAAAGTACACAGGCAGCAGATACATGGGAACACCACCCCCTACAAATTCCCCTCCAAGCCACGGAACCATATCACCCTTCCTTCAGTGTCACTCAGTCAAAATTCCTGCCCGAATGGTACTGCATGTGTGCCTACAGTACTTAGACTGCAGCTCACCACCACCTCCTCAACGGTAATTAGGAATGGGCAATAAATGCCGACCAGCCAGATGCCCAAATCCTATGAGTGAATAACAAAAATGATTAGATTTCACCAGCCTTTTGGGCAGAGTATTCCAGAACACAATAACTCACTACAAACAATAATTTTCCATATTCAACGATGCAGCAGGCTTAGAGGGCCAAACTTACTCAATTTTCCTATGTTTCTTCTGGTTCCTTTGTCAATAAGATCATGGCCGAGCTTTTTGTGGACTCAGCTGCATTTATCCACCCACTCACCATAATCCTTAATTCCTTTACTGTTCAAAAATCTATCTATCTGAGCCTTAAAAGCATTCAATGACGTAGCGTCAACTGCTTCATTGGGCAGGGATTTGCACAGATTTGCAACCCTTTGGCTGAAGAAGTTTCTCCTCAACTCAGTCCTAAATCTGCTCCCCCTTATTTTCAGGCTATGCCCCCTAATCCTAGTTTCACCCGCCAGTGGAAACAACGTCCTTGCTTCTATCTAATCTATTCCCTTCATAATTTTGTATGTTTCTATACAAACTCCCCCTTCTAAATTCTGATGAGAATAGTACATCCTTTCTCAAGTAGGGAGACCAAAACTGTACACAGTACTCCAGGTGTGGCCACATCAGCACCCTATATGGCTTCAGCATAACCTCCTGTTTTTAAACTCCATCCCTCTTGCAATGAAGGATAATATTCCATTTGCCTTCTTAATTACCTGCTGCACCTACAAACCAACTTTTTGAAATTCATGCACCAGGATACCCAGGTCCCTTGGTACGGCAGCATTCTGCAATTTTTCACCATTTAAATAATAGTCCATTTTGCTGTTATTCCTATCAAAATGGATGACCTCACATTTACCAACATAGTACTCCATCTGCCAGACCTTTGCCCAGTCACTTAACCAATCTATATCTTTCTGCAAACAGTGTTCAGCTCTTTAAATATATTGTGGCTGATCTGTATGTTCACAATACCATACCCACCCTGGTTCATATCCCTAATATTCTTGTTAAACGAAAATCCATTGAAAGTATTTCGAAGTCAAGTATATGGAACATATATGTGATGGAAGTGATGGTGAGTGGCTCAGAGGGGAACTTGCAGGTGGGTGGTGTTCCCATGGATCTGCTGCCCTCGTCCCTCTAGATGGAAGTGGCTGTGGTTTTGGAAGGTGCTGTCTGAGGATCTTCGGTGAATTCCTGCATTCCATCTTGTAGATAATATACACACTGCTGCTGAGCATCGGTGGTGGAGGGATTGGACACGTGTGGATGTGATGCCAATTAAGCGGGCTGCTTTGTCCTGGATGGTGTCCAACTTCTTGAGTGTTTTTGGAGCTGCCCCCATCCAGGCAACTATACTTGACTTAGAAATAAGGCCAATGGATCGTCAACCTTGAACAGTGTTCCATAGGTTTCCAGGACTCTTTGCCAGGAAAGTTTGCTTCCTGACTTCACCCCTGAATGGCTCATCTCTGATTTAAGGTAATGTCCCTTGTTCAGGACACTCCCTACACAAATCCTGCTTTCTGCACCGGGGTAGCTAGTTTCTCTCTATCTCCCCTGTCTCCGTCAGAAAACCTTTGCAACGTTGGTCTCCTAAGCTTCTTGGTGACGTGTGGTCTTCACCAAAGTGAGGAATCCCTGTTCTGAAGTTTGGGAAACAGATTAGGAATATCATGCACTGCAGCATCTGGTCCTCTGAAACAAAACTCCACTGGATAACACAATACCACTGCTGCAGTCCTATATCCCACTCCTGGAGAGTTAGCGAACAGAGAACTTGGGGAGATGTGAAGCAGTGAGTCTCCTCAGGGCCCCAGGTAAAGAGAGGTGATGCACAAATGGCTATCAGGCTGTGCGCTGAGTGTCAATGTAGCAGATTGGACCGAGGAATTAAATTGGGAAGTGGTGAATGGAACAATTTGGAGTCAATTCTGTTTGATGTGTAAGAGGGAGCAAAGGGAGTGCATTTGAGACAAAAATGTAATCAAGTCTTAAGTGACTTGTGACATTCATTTGTGTATCATCCAGTTGACAGAGTATTTAATTGCAATATCGAAGCACCAATTTAGTTATGTCTTCATTATCGGGCAATCCCCATTGGATTTGAACCTGTAAATTAATGATCTTCCCTGGAGTAATGAGCATATTTTTACAACCCATGTCTGTCATAACAGAGTTCACAATTTAGCGGACCCTTGAGCATAAAATCAACATGAATTTAAAGATCATAACAAAAAAAATAGATGATTATAAAGGTAATAGCTAACTTTTGAGAAGCTGTTAATTTCATGTCAATTTCCAGAACTCAATATGAGAGTTGAGTGGGATGCTGCCTGGCACATTATGTTCTGAAATTCCACAATACAGATGTGTTCCTGCTTAATGTTTTGATACATAGCAGACCTATCCCACACTGGGTCAGTACATCAAGTATTGTCAGAGAATGGCTCTTGCCATCTCAAATGGGTTGCCAGAGGGAACTGGGATCGACCATCACCCTCTTGTGCAGAAGGGGAAACGTGCAGGTCGATACAGGACGTCTGATCCCGACTAAGTCTGCTTGTTGGAAATATGTAATCATCCTCCATTCCTACATGCTCTTTTTCAGGATGTCTGCATTGTAGAACTCCCTACATCTCCCGGTCTTCTCCACTTCCTGCTGTTTTATAAAACCCACTCTTGGCATCACTTTTCAGATGGCAAAAGGCAGGCAGTGAGTCAGAGATAGGGTGAGAATAGATTTGGTAACTCCTGTGCTTCCCATGAGCTTGGGTTCAGATTTGAGGTGGACGCTTGCTACTTCAAACCTTAAGTTCCTCTTTGCAATCTTGGTATTCTCCTCCACGATGAAACGTATCCTTCACTTCGACTTCACAGGCAGGAAAGAAAACATTGCATTTTCAGAGGCCCAAGTATTTTTACTTCTTGTCATACTGCGTGACCCAAAAGAGTCTATTTTGCTCTTAGGGACTAGCCTCCTCTTTTATCCTACACCATAACATCACTCAGGAACAGTTCTGTTTTCCATCAAATATCATTGCGAGTTATTAGTTACAATATTTGTTAATCCTTACTGTCAATTTTATAATACAGAAACTCCATTCAATGCATTCTCTTTAATTTTAACAGATCAAAAATAATCTACCCTTCTAAGGGTGCACTAGCAAGATGCAGAATGTTACTGTGATGCGATTAAACCTTTTTTTGCAACTCCACCTAGTCATCAGCCAAGGTAAACCTTGGCTCGATACATAGTAATGCTCCAACTGAACCTGCCAAACAATATACCTCAACCAGTCAACTTCCTTTTGTGATACCAGAGTGGGTGTGCAATTCCAGATATTTTAAAAGCTACTAGGAGCAAGCTTACAAAATTGGTGACAATCTGCAAACTATGATAGACCCATGGTCTACTCCCAACTAAAACTGTGTAAGTAAAAACAGAAACTACTGCGGATGCTGTTAATCAGAAACAAATGTAGAGATTGCTGGAAAAGCTCAGCAGATCTGGCAGCATCTGTGAAGAGAAATCAGAGTTAATATCTCGGGTTCAGTGACCCTTCCTCAGAACTGTTCTCAGAAAGTTCTGAGGAAGGGTTGTTCAACCTGAAACACCAACTCTAATTTCTCTCCACAGATGCTGCCAGACCTGCTGAGCTTTCCCAGCAATCTCTATTTTTGAAACTGTGTAAAGACTTTCCAAACTTTTGCTGGTCTAATACAGAATCAAATAGCCTTTTCAGAGCTAAGAAAACCCCAACTTTTAAGTTAAATCTCTGCGGAATTAGTTGCCATGTAAAGTATTGCCCAACAAAGGCTTCGCCATCACTATCAATAACTCCTGATAGGAGTTACAAACTGAGTGAGGCAGAGTCAGACATGACTTCGAAACCCTCAGTAATAAACAGCACGTACTATATTGGAGGCTGGTTCAGTGCCCAGGAAACAGTACAGCAGCAAGTATTATCATCTCTGTTAAAATAAAACTAGCACAAACATATGTAAGGGGAAGCGAGACATGCCTATGAAGAGGATGGGAATTGGCAGGTAGGTGAGTCTCAGGTACATTATAGAGGATCAGCAATGATCAGATTGAATGGAGGAGCAGGCTTGAAGAGTCAAATGACCTACTCCTGCTCCTAGATTCTATGTTTCCAACAAACTTTTCACTAATCGGACCGAAACTTTACAATGCAAAATGGGAAAAAAAAACCACAAAACAAGGAACAATAAAAGTTTTCTGTAGGAACTCTGTAGACATTTAAGAGAAAGAGAGAGGGTTTCAGCCCATGATTGTAACCTGGATCCACACTGTAATGCCAGAGGTGAAGTGAACAATGTTCCCAATCACTGCAACTCCCAATGCCCTAATCTTTACCTATTTGATTAAAGCTATAACAACACATTTCCCCTCCGTTAATACTTATTTTAATGTCTGCCTAATAAAATATTCTGCTTCTTCATTTAAAAGGATTCTGAAAGTATCATTCAATGTATTACAGTTAATTTCAAACAAGCTTACAGCTCAATTGTGCATATCATTGAAAAGACCCTAGAGAGTTTCTCATGGTTTGGCTATGTTCCAGGATATAATTCAATCAGGCTGCTTTGTAAAGGGAAGTAACCCACACACTTAAATACTTTTCTAAGCTAGTCTGTGCTGAGAGGTTTTTGTAATATTAAAGCACCAACTTTAGCTGGAGATAGAAGAAACTGCAGATGCTGGAGAATCTGAGATAACAAGGTGTAGAGCTGGATGAACACAGCAGGCCAAGCAGCATCAGAGGAGCAGAAAAGCTGACATTTCAGGCCTAGACCCTTGAAGGGTCATCCAGCTCTACATCTTGTTAACTTTAGCTGGAGTTTGTTTTAACTGACACGGCAAGTTGCATCTCTGTTCAGCACTCTCACAGAGGAACTGATACACAGGGATGTCACAGGAATAGCCCATTCAGCCCCTCAAACCTGTTCCGCCATTCAGTTAGATCGTGTCTGGTTCTTATTTCAAGTCCACTTATCAATCTTGGTTCCAATATCGTGATAGCACTTGTTGAATAAAACTCAAGCAATCTCAGTTTGAAAATTTCAATTGACAGCATCCACGCTCCATGCCTCCCCACACCCTCAACAACCCTTAATGCGGGAGAATGTTCCTGTACCCCTTTGTATAAAGAAGCACTTCCCGAAAAATAGCCGGGTTCTAATTTTAAAGTTGTGTTCCCCTTGTTCTGGACTCTTCCATCAGAGGAAACAGGTTTTCTCCAGCGACCAATCAACTCCTTTCTTCATCTCATTTCTCAGTGCGATCATTCCTTATTCTTTTGTACGTTAAGGAATTCCGATCTAAGTCATTTCAGATGATTAAATGAGTTTACATAAGATGCTGTTCGTTAAAAGGATCCAGGGCTTTGTTGCAAATATCCAGTGCATAACTCGCATTTTTTCAAATACAACTTGTAGTTTTACAAGAATTAAAGTTTTAATTGTAAATAAGTGGGGCTATTAGATTGAGAAGCTGATAAGCAACTCTGATGTCAAGCAAGTCAAGCAAGTCTGGGTTTATGACATATGAAAGGTAACCTGTGTTAATTTTACAAAGTTAGAGGTGGAAGTGCAAAACTTAAACTGCAAATGACCCATCTTTGGGCATGTAAAGGAACCAGATGTTCTGCACTTACTTCAATAAAAGATGTAAAATGTGCATGCAGCTTCTAAATCTAAACAAAATAAAAATAAATTTTAAAACAGGGCATGAAATTCTGGAGAGAAGAAAATTATATCCATAAGAAATGTGAATTTCTCATATGGGTTATAGAAACAAAGATACAAAAGCAGAAGTTGCTGGAAAAGCTGAGAATTCTGACGAAAGGTCACCAGCCCCAAAACATTAACTGATCTTTTCTTCACAGATGCTGTCAGACCTGCTGAGCTTTTCCAACAACTTCTATGTTTGTTCCTGATTTACAGCATCTGTAGTTCTTTCAGTTTTTATAGAATCAAAGAGTTGCGTTGAAGGTAAACTAATTGTTTTGTTCCTTTCTGAGCTCATTTGAAAATATGTCAAGTTACCAAAGAGGCCATGATTCAGAGAAGGTTCTTGCTTAAAAGGATCGCTGGTTTGATTTCATCAATGTGTGCCTGTTGGCGGAAACAAATAGTTCAGTTCAGAAACAGACTGACACCTTTGTAGCTTTTCTTTTGGTGCTGTCTGCATCTCAAAAGATAGAGATAGTGAACAGGAGGTGAACTTCCTGGAAGGATCTCCAAGCAATTTGTACCTCAAAGGATGGCTGGAATACACAGTGGATTTAAAGTACATTCTGGAGGGCCGTGGCATTCCTTTTGGGTTGGTCCCAGGAAAATTGAATTGACCTCCAAGATTTTTTTAAGAGAAGATAAATCTTGGGGTGAAGTAAAAAAGTAGAACTGAATTTATGATGTATGTTTTCATAAGTTGTGGCTTTAAGTAAGTAGTGTTTGCTCTGATTAATGTCTTTTTATATACATAATAAAGTTTGTTTTAGTTTAAAAAAAGTAAACTCTTAAGGCATAATTCTGTCAATTACATGCCGGGTGTTGAGATTTCAAGGTCCCAAACAGAATCATAACAGTGTACTTGAATTAATAAAAAAATTAAACTAATAAATTATTTTGCTGCCTGGACATAAACCTGGACTTGTGGGTGCCAACAGGTACAGAAACTACTAAATGATCATTTCTCAGCAGTTTCACTGGATAGCAAGATGAAAATTTATGCTTGACGAGGCAAACTGCAGACATGTGAGATATTATCCTTGCTAAAGAATAGGCATCTACCTAGCAGTAACATGCACCACTTGCCCAGTCTTCACACCCAGGTCAACCGAGGCACCATGTTAAAATATTTCTGATGGGCATCAAATACTCCCACGAATTTTTTTTTTTGATGGGCAGACCTTTGAGTTCCATGCATTCCAATCAGCATGTCTGGTACTCAGAGTACGCATATAGCTTAGAGGGAACATTGCTAGACACCCACACTGCTTTTGGATATCACCATAGTAGAGTGGACCAGGAGTAGGGAGAATATTCCAGCATTGGCCTACCTTTCGATGATCAGCTAAGGCACAGTTGGTATTGCATTTACTTCTGAACCAGGAAGACCCTGTGTTCAAATCTCAATCGGGGCCTAAGTGCTGGAAACACCCAGGGTGTTGTTCCAGTGCAGTTCTAAGGGAGCACTGCACGGTTGGAGATGCTGTCTTTCAGAAGAGACATTAAACTGAGGCTCCTTCTTCCTTTTCAGGTGAATGTAAAACATTCCATGGCACTATTTCAAGGAAAAGCAGGGTAGTTCTCTCTGATGTCTTGGCAATATCAACTCCTCAATCAACATCACCAAAAAGAAACATAATATTCAGTAATTATGACCCTGTTATCTATATTCATAATAAAAATAAATGTTGGTGGAATATGGATGTTGGACTGTGATGCTGACACAACCAAAGCAGGATCTAGCCAAATTGCCTTGTCTGCTTTGTAGTCCCAGGCTGGAGTTGTAATTCCCAATCTCAAAGCTTCATAATGCTGCTCCTCATGCTCAAAAACAAAATTCATCTTCCTCCCTCTCCACATCCTTCTGCAGTACCAAAGAACTTTGGAATCTCTCTAGTCTCACCAACAAACCTCCCTCTCCCCCACTCCCATTGGTCTTCCTCCTTTGAAAGGCAAATCAAGTGTATCATCACTCAGCCTAGGCACTTCACACTCATACCTCTCTTTTGACTGTCTGCTACTTTGGTGGCCTCTTCAGTGAAGTCTCCCAATGGTAAATGGGCTCTTTTCAAGAGATAGGCTGAAGCCACCGTAGTCCCAAAGGATCGCTCTCCCACTGCAGAGAGACAACAGCTGGTGGTTTAACCTGATGGTCACCACATCTCAAGCAAGGGGAGATGCAGAGGACAGTCCTTCATGGTAACATCAGCTGGTGCAGGAATTGAACCCACTCTGCACTGCAAGCCAGGCACCTGAGCTAGTCAATCACTCATGAATTGATCCTTTCATTAGAAATAATGATAAAGTAATTTCACGGGACGACAGCATCATTGGCCACACCAGCACATACAGCTCATCCCTAATTACTCAGAGGGCAGTTAAGAGTCAACCACATTGTTGTGCTGCTTCTAGTGTCACATATAGTCCAGACCAAGTAAAGATGGCAGTTTCCTTCCCTAAAGGATATTAGTGAACCAGATGAGTTTTTCCTGACAATTGATTCTTAATTCCAGATATTTATTGAATTCAAATTCCACCATCTGCTATGGCAGGATTCGAACCCAGCTCCCCAGAATATTACCTGGGTCTCTGGATTAACAGTCCACTGATAATACCACTAGGCCATTGCTCCCCTAATTTGAAGATGTGCACATTCAGAAGTATCCAGCACTGAAAAGGTTAACATCATACATTTGTTCAAACTGAGTGGAAACACTGAGGCAACACCTCATAAGTCTATTTTATACAAGTTTACATTGGCAATCCTAATGCACATCTTCAGTGTGGTACAGCTGCAGGTTTTTTATGTGCCATATACTAGATTTCATCAGAATATGGCATTCAATCTATAATTGTCTCTTTTTGATGGTCCAAGAAAGACTTTGCTGCACATAACTCAATTCCCTACAACAACTTCAAGCATTTATTTGACATTTTAGAACTCTTTCTTTGACAGAGGAGCTTAAAAATATACCAGAAAATTAAGATGCCATCTGTCTTTCTGGGTATTAACACTCCATGATAAGTTAAGGAAGATGAATGGTTTATTAAAATGATGCATATCACTCTGGGACAAAACTAACATGTCAAGATGGTGGCAAAATAATCTGAATGTTGTATCTTCTATGCTTTGATGAATTATAAAGAAGCTGCGTTCATTAAAGGCCTAGCAGTAGATAAACCTTTCTCTCGAGACAGCTCCTGTGGGTTCAGGGAAAGGAGATTGGATGTGAAAAAATATTGGTCTGAATGCTAAGAGGTATCTTTGGTGAGGATTATCAAGGGTTTTTCCCATTTTCACTGCCATCAATTCAGCAGAAAGACTCCAGTAAATAGCACAAAGAGACTCTCTGCCCTGGTTCAGATGCACTATTCCTGTTGCAGTTAATCAAAGTGCATCTCCAAACCAACACAATGACTGATTTTCACCAAATCATGGCCCAATTTGATCAAAGAACCTATCATTACTAGTTGCCTACCATCTCCTGAGATGGCAGAGTTGAGTATCACAGCACACACTATGTTAATCAGGGGCACCACCATGACACTTTGCCACATGAGCCGCGGAGGAAATCAATGAGCTGAGAAGGTGCAGGATTTAGCGGCCTGTGTCTGTCACTTTAACAAAAATCATGAGTGCTTGAATATGTGCCATTACGAGGTAGAAATGCCTGTTTATATATGCAGTTCACTCTGAATGGATATAAAGAGAGCAAACCCACTGAGTCATGCCTCAATATTAGCACTTGCCTCTGAGTCAGAAGGTTGTGGGTTTAGGTCTCGCTACAGGACTGGAGCATGTCGTCTCAAATGGCAGCATTGGTGTTCAGTGCTGGGACAGCCCTGCTTTGTTGGAGGTACTACCTTTCAGATGAGATCCTAGTACAATCTACCACCAAATTCCATGGGACTCAGAGAACGGTCATGGAAGACATTCCAACACCACCCAGTTAGCTGAAATAGGCATTCACCTTTTTGTAGTTTGTTCAGACCTTGCTGGATGCAAACTCACCCCATCGAGTCTATTCCTTCATTAAAATTGATCATACCTGTCCACCTGCCCCAACAGTACAGCATTCCCTCCAACTACCCTGATGGCTTTAGTTTCCGGAAAGCTATCAATTTCTCTGGTTTGAAGTTGCTCAATAACTGAGCCTCAACATTCTCTGGGATAGAGAGTTACAAAGGTTCACCATCCTCTGAGTGAAGAAATTCCTTTTTATCTCGGACTTAAATGGTCTATCCTTTATCCTGAGGTTATGTCTCCTGGTTTCAGACTCATCAGTCAGGGGTAACATCACATCCACTTCATCTACACCCACCCTGTTATGCCCTGTAAGAATCTGATAAGTTTTAGTGAGGTCACCCCTCATTAGAGACATAGAGTCATGGAGCTGTACAGCATGGAAACAGACCCGTCAGTCCAACTCATCCAAGTCGACCAGATATCCTAAATTAATCCAGTTCCATTTGCCAGTATTTGGCCCATATCATCCTAAACCCTTCCTATTAATCTACCCATCCAGATGCCTTTTAAATGTTGTAATTGTACCAGCCTCCACCGCTTCCTCTGGCAGCTCATTTCATACACACACCACCCTCTGCGTGAAAAAGTTGTCCTTTACATCCCTTTTAAATCTTACCCCTCTCACCTTAAACCCATGCCCTGTAGTTTTGGACTCTGCTATGCTTAGAAAAAGACCTTGGCTAATCACCCTACCCATATCCCTCATGATTTTATAAACCTCTATAAGGTCACCCTTCAGCCTCCGATGGTCCAGGGAAAATAGTGTTCTCAGGAACACAGACACAGGCACCTCAATCTCTCTTCAAAAAACACTCCTGTCATCTCAGGAATGGGTCTGCTGGACCTCCAGTGTATCCCTTCTTTGGCGAGCATGTTCTTTTTTTCATAAGGAGGTGAAAACTGTACACAATATTCCAAGAGAGGACACACCAAGCCTCTAAATAACGGCAGTAAGATATCTTTACTCCCGTACATAAATCTTTTTGCAACAAAGGCCAACATGCCATTTGCCTTCTTAATTTCTTGCACCATTTGTGACTCATAAATCCATGCCCCTTTGGACATCAATACTGTCACCATTTCAGAAATCCTCTCTCATTTTGAATTTCTCTACCCAAGTGGATAACTTCACACTTATTCATATAATATTTCATCTGTCGATTTACTTAGCCTTTCCAAGTCTCCTTGAAATCTCTTTATATCGTCCTCACAACTTACATTCCTGAGCAAGTCTTCTGCCTTTAGCAAATTTGGTAACTTTACATCTGGTCCCCAAATCCAAATAACTTATATAGTTGACTATATAATTTATATAGTGAACAGTTGTAGTCCCAGCATTGATATTTGGCCTATTCCGCTAATAACAGCCTGTGATCCTGACAATGATCCATCTTATCCCTCTTCTTTATTTCCTGTCCATTAGGGTTAGGGTGAGTATTATTACACATTCCCATGCTCTCTACTTTTGTCTTTCCCCAACTTCCTGTGCGAGACCTTATTGAGCACCTTATGATCTTTGGATCAAGTTCAGAATCAAATGCATCGTCTACTGATTCTCCTTTAGCTGTGCTACCAGTAAAATCCTCAAAAAATAAACTCTGACAGGCTTATCTAAAATAATTTTCCTTTCATTAATCTACTTTGACTGCCCAATCATATAATTATTTTTTAAGTATCTCATTATTACGTCCTTTATATTAGCTACAAACATTTTCCCTATGATTTACATCAAACTAACAGGTCTAACAGTCTATGGTTCTCCATTATCTTTCTGCCTCTTCTCACTTTCTCAAGACCTTTCCCGAATCTGAAGAATAACTCCCAATGCACCCCTAATCTCTAGCCACATGCTTTAATGCTGGTATATAGCTCATCTAGTCCAGTTACTTTTCCAAGTATCACCTTAATTTATTTCTGCTCCTTATTTTCATAAAACCATTGCTTCACAATTTTTTCTGGAAGAGCTTCTGTGTCTACTTCTGTACAAGGTAATTTCATTTCACTATTCTAACTTACAAATTCTCCGGTCTCTCCCTTTAATGGACCCAACATTCCCTTAACAGTTTTTTTTTCTTTTCAATAACCTAAAGAAGCATTTACAGTCTGTTTTTTGCAAGTTGGCATTCATACCCTCTTTTCCCTGTCCCTCACCAATCGCTCACTCCCTCTTTCATTTAATACCCCTCAACCATTCCTAACCCTTTACGTATACCTTACCATTCACCCATTCCTCACTTATCCTTCACCCATCCCTCACCCACTCCTCACCCCTCCACCCATTCCTCATCCCCTCACCCATCTCTCTCTCATCCCTTACCCCTCAGCAATTCCTCACACATCCCTCACCCATTTCTCATGCTTCACCCATCACTCACTCATCTCTTACCCATCAGTGATTTCTCAGACATCCCTCACCCATTCCTAACCCTTCAGCTATCCCTCACCCCCTCACCCATTCCTCACACCCTCATCCATTCCTCACCTCCTCACCCATTCCTCACACCCTCATCCATTCCTCACCTCCTCACCCATTCATCACCCAGTCACCCATTCATCACCCCCTCATCCATTCCTCACCCCCTCATCCATTCCTCACCGCCTCACCCACTCCTCACCCCCTCATCCATTCCTCACTGCCTCACCCATTCATCACCCCCTCACCCATTCCTCACCTCCTCACCCATTCCTCACCCCCTCACCCATTCCTCACCCCCTCACCCATTCCTCACCCCCTCATCCATTCCTCACCCCCTCACCCAATCATCACCTCCTCACCCATTTATCACTCTCTCACCCATTCCTCACCCCCTCACCCATTCCTCACCTCCTCACCCATTCATCACTCTCTCACCCATTCATCACTCCCTCACCCATTCCTCACCCCCTCACCCATTCCTCACCTCTTCACCCATTTATCACTCTCTCACCCATTCCTCATCCCCTCCCCCATTCCTCACCCATTCCTCACCTCCTCACCTCCTCACCCATTCCTCACCCCCTCCCCCATTCATCACCCCCTCCCCCATTCCTCACCCCCTCACCCATTCATCTCTCTCACCCATTCCTCACCCCCTCACCCTTTCCTCACCCCCTCACCCATTCATCACTTTCTCACCCATTCCTCATTGCCTCACACTGCCCTCACTCAGCCCTCACCCCTCACCTCCTTACACATTCCTCACACCTTCACCTCTCTGGCTGACATGACTGAAATCTGCAACAAGGCTCCTTGCTCCGCGCTCTCGAACAGGGCCCAGACCAGGGGGGTTGGGAAGGGAAGGTGTCCAAACTCCACCGAACCAGGACAGCTATCGCTTTACAGCCTGGACAAAATCTCACAGCTTCCCCTGCAAAATCCCACCAACCTCCAGCCATGAACCAGCATGGGAGTCCCAGGATCCATGGTCTCCAACCCAGGACAGAGAAGGTGGGGGGGGGGGCACCACCTGCCAGCTGAGAGGAGGGTGGCGGTTAAGAGGTGGCGGGGGGGATGTTGGGAGGGGATGAGATATCCCCACCTGGACAAGAAGAGCAAAGTCCCACAGAGCAATGATCCAACAGGTGGCTGGAGGTGGTGGGCAGCAAAGAAGGGGCACACGAGCCCACAAGAACACACACACACATACCCCTCAGCACCAGCCACGCTGTGGTCAGTAACTAAGGACAACCCAGCACACTACCCAGAGCCTGATTTCTGCTCATGACCAGAGTTCAGAGCCTGGCCAAACGCTGCTCCTAACGGAGTCCTGTTGACTCCCCACTGAATTTGTTTGCTAAACAGTGGCTGTTGCTTACACTTCACTCATCCACATTTTCTCCCACAAACCTTCGTTCCCCCCTTAGGTGTTAGTTTTGCTAAGTGTGAACCCAGCCCCTGACTCCGATCCCACACCAAACCTTCCCCATGTCTGAGCTCCTCTCTCTCTCCCAACCCAGATCCTACACTCTGCTCACTCCTAGGTTTGCTGCTCCACCACTGCTCTTGTTACACACAATGCTATGAGGGAGGGAGTTCCCGGATTTTGACCCAGCCACAATGAAGGAATAGCGATACACTTCCGAGTCAGGATGGTGAGTGGCTCAGAGGGGAACTTGCAGGTGGATGGTGTTCCCATGTATCTGCTGCCCTGGTCCTTCTAGATGAAAGTGGTCGTGGGTTTGGAAGGTGCTGTCTGAGGATCTTTGGTGAATTTCTGCAGTGCATCTTGTAGATGGTGCACACCACTGCTACTGAGTGTCAGTGGTGAAGGGAGTACGTAGATTTAACTACGCCAGTTGTCATTAAGTAAACCATTAAAAAACTCCACAGAAGGAATAGTTTCCCTCAGCCCAAGGAAGGTGGCTGCAGTGATACTGATTCTGATCAATTTGCTATCTACCGATCTTTGGTGAATTTCTGCAATGCACCTTGTAGATAGTACACACGGCTGCTACTGAGCATCGGTGTGGAAGGATTGGATGTTTGTGGATATGGTGCCAATCAAATGGGCTGTTTTATCCTGGATAGTGTTGAGTTTCTCGATTGTTTTTTGGATCTGCACCCATCTAAACAAATGGGAAACTCTACAATCCCTCACCATTGAGATAATTTGCTTATTTTTGTTTTGCCTGACAAAACAGTTTCATATGTCCTAACATTAAATTCCATTTGCAAGCTCGCTGAACACTCACTTATGAAGCCCACTTATGTCCAGTCACAACTTGTTTTCCTGCCTACAGTATCTTTGTGTCATCAGTAATTTTAGGAACAACACCTTTGGTCCCTTCATTCAAGTCACTTATTTAAATGGTTCAAATTTGAGGCCCTAGCACTAATCCTTGTGGCGCTCCACGTTTGACGTTTTGCAAACCAGAAAATGACTCATTAGTGCCTATGAGATAGTAGGAACTGCAGATGCTGGAGAATCTGAGATAACAAGGTGTAGAGCTGGATGAACACAGCAGGCCAAGCAGCATCAGAGGAGCAGGAAAGCTGATGTTTCGGGTCTAGACCCTTCTTCAGATATGGGGGAGGGGAAGGGGATTCTGAAATAAATAGGGAGAGAGGGGGAGGCGGATAGAAGGTGGATAAAGGAGAAGATAGGTGGAGAGGAGACAGACAGATCAAAGAGGCGGGGATGGAGCCAGTAAAGGTGAGTGTAGGTGGGGAGTTAGGGAGGAGATAGGTCAGTCCAGGGAGGACGGACAGGTCAAGGGGGTGGGATGAGGTTAGTAGGTAGGAGATGGGGGTGGGGCTTGAGGTGGGAGGAGGGGATAGGTGGGAGGAAGGACAGCTTAGGGAGGCGGGGACGAGCTGGGCTGGTTTTGGGATGCGGTCGGGGGAGGGGAGATTTTGAAGCTTGTGCTTGAAGCTCAGCAGAAACTCCACACCTACACTCACCTTTACTGGCTCCATCCCCGCCTCTTTGACCTGTCTGTCTCCTCTCCACCTATCTTCTCCTCTATCCATCTTCTATCCGCCTCCCCCTCTCTCCCTATTTATTTCAGAATCCCCTTCCCCTCCCCAATTTCTGAAGAAGGGTCCAGACCCGAAACGTCAGCCTTCCTGCTCCTCTGATGCTGCTTGGCCTGCTGTGTTCATCCAGCTCTACACCTTGTTATCTCATTAATGCCTATTCTCTGTTTTCCATTAGCCAGCCAATGTTATATCCATGTCAAAATGCACCCCCTACCCCGTGAGCTTCTATTTTCTGCAATGATATGTGAAGTGACAGAACCCCTTTATTCACATCATGTTCTCCCTTAAAGGGCTCCCTTTCAGAAAACGATTATGACTCTGCCTAATTGAACTTTTCAATGTGCCTTCCTATCACATTTTTAACAATAGCTTCTGTCACCTTGTCTAAGGCAGACGTTAAGCCAACTTAAAAATCAAAATAATCGTGGATTCTGGAAATCAGAAACAAACCAGAAACTGCTGGAGAAAATCAGCAGGTCTGGCAGCATCTGTCGAGAGAAATCAGAGTTAACATTTCCGGTCCAGTTATCCTTCTTCAGATGTTAAGCTACCTTGTCTAGATCTGCCTATGTTTGATTTTCTACTTTTTTTGGAATTGAGGAGTTGCATTCATCATTTTCTAAATTTCGTGGAAAGGGGCAATTTACTTAAAACAGGAGTAAGGCAGAAATTTTTCTCACAGAGAGTCATGAGTGTTTGGAACTTCCTTTCTCCAAAGGCAGTGGAAGCAGTGTTTGAATATTTTGAAGGCACAGGTAGATAAGTTCTTTGTAAGCAAGTGGAGTGTGTGAAAGGTTATGGCGGTTGGCAGGCATGTGGATTTGAGTTTACAGTCAGATCAGACGCCATCTTATTAAATGGTGGAGCAGGGTCAAAGGGCTGAATGGCCAACAATTTCTTCTTGCTCATACAATTACAGAGTCGTAGAGAGAAACAGCATGGAAACAGAACCTTCAGTCCGACTTGTCTATGCTGACCAGATATCCTAGATAAATCTAGTCCCATTTGCCGGCATTTGGCCCATATCCATCTAAACCCTTCCTATTCATTAACCCATCCAGATGCCTTTTAAATGTTGTAATTGTACCAGCCTCCACCACTTCCTCTGGCAGTTCATTCCATACACACACCACCCTCTGTGTGAAAAAGTTACCCCTTGGGTCCCTTTTATATTTTTCCCCTCTCACCTTAAACCTATGCCCTCTAGTTTTGGACTCCCGTACCCTGGAGAAAAGACCTTGTCTGTTTACCCTGTCCAAGCCCCTCATGACTTTATAAACCTCTATAAGGTCACCCCCTCAGCCTCCGACGCTCCAGGGAAAAATAGTCCCAGCCTATTCAGCCTCGTCCTATAGCTCAAACCCTCCAATATCCTTGTAAATCTTTTCTGAACCCTTTCAAGTTTCACAACATCTTGCCCATAGCAGGGAGACCAGAATTGCACACAGTATTCCAAAAGTGGCCTAACCAATGTCCTGTACAGCCGCAACATGGCCTCCCAACTCCTACACTCAATGCACTGACCAATGAGGGCAAGTGTACCAAATGCAACCATTTTACACATTATCCATTGACCCATCTCTTAGCCTGATTTGTTCGTTCACTTTAGCTAGCTTGGCTCTAATAATTGCCCTTATTTAAGGTTAAAATACCACTCTTGGACTCACTCTCCTCTAATTGAAATTGCAACCAAATCCACAGAGAGTTGGAGGGAACGAGCAGTGGAAAGTTAAAGGGAGGGGGCACTGGAGAGTGAGAAGAAAGCTATAGCTAAAGACAATCGCTTTATTTTGTTCTTGTCCACAAACAGCATTAAATAGATGAGGCAAATTATTGTGGTCAGGGCGAAATCTGAACACAAGAGACTGACATTAGCTTCCTATTAACAGTGAGAGCAAAGCTTGAAGTGTTCTTTCAGGAGAAGGAATTACAGCAGGTGGCCAACCCAGTTTGAGGCAATTGCGAAGGCTACAGACACTTCAAGGGGAAAAGCACCATCACTCCCGAGAGTCATGTTGTGACAGAGCTCCAGAGACAGCCTGCTTTCTCCGCACTGCAGTATTCCAAATGTGTACCGAGGGGCTCTTAACTCAAGTGTGAATCTGATTTATGCCTGGCAACCCTGGCTTAATCTCCTCAAATTTTATCACATGTCCATAAGCAGTGGTCAGATCACAGCTGATTTGTGTCTCGGTAAATCTTGAGGTTGGCATTTGTCAGCAGTCACTTTTATTTGCTGTCTCCTCGCTGTATGCAGCAGATAAAGCATGCAGCTAAGCTGCCTGATTCCTTCAATGGTATTCAAGATCTAAGGCCCACTGATTTTCGTTATCCAATAAGCCATTAATTGCAAGCAGCGTTAGCTACACAGGCAAGCGAATCATTGTTTGGCTGCTGCTTTATAGCTGGACAAAGTGCAATCTCCTCCATTGCTCTCGCAATGAATTTGACCCTGAAGGATAAACCATTGCATTGAAACTTCTAAAAAAATTACAGACCACTGATTTTCTTCACTCCACTATTCTTGAAAGGGTTCAGAAAAGATTTACAGGGATATTGTCAGGGTTGGAGGGTGTGAGCTATAGGGAGAGTTTGAATAGGCTGGGGCAATTTTCCCTGGAGTGTCAGAGCCTGAGGGGTGACCTTATAGAGGTTTAAAAAATGATGAGGTGCATGGATAGAGCGAATAGCCTATTCCTAGGGTGGGGGAGTCCAAAACCAGAGGGCATAGGTTTAAGGTGAGAGGGGCAAGCTTTAAAAGGGACCTAAGGGGTAACTTTTTCACACAGAGGGTGGTGCGTGTGTGGAATGAACTGCCAGAGGAAGTGGGGGAGGCTGGTACAATTTCAACATTTAAAAGGATGGGTACATAAATAGGAAGGGTTTAAAGGGATATGAGCCAAATGCTGGCAAATGGGACCAGATTAATTTAGGATATCTGGTCGACATGGACAAGTTGGACCGAAGGGTCTGTTTCCATGCTGTACACCTCTATGACTCCATGACACTTCATGCCCATGCCTTCAGCTGTCCAGGCCTTATGCTCTAGAAATCCCTCCCTTTAACTCTCTACCTCTCAGTCCTCCTTAAACCTACCTCTTTTTTTCAGATCTGTGACCGTGGTGCCAGTAAACAGCTTGCAAAATATCTAAAGGAATCTAAGTCTTGGAGTTACTTCATAAACAAAAACAATTAAGCATTTATGTAGTACCTTTGACATAGTGAAGCATCTCCAGGAGATTCACTGGGATGTTATGAAAGTCACACAAGGAGGCAGGAGGACAGAAGGTGACCAAAGTAGGTATGGAGTTGCCCTGTCTCTATTCTCCATTGTCAGCCATATTGACAGCTGACACTGCGGACAATGGTGGAAATAGGAAATGCTGACTCATTGACGCTTTTGGGCAAGGCCAAGTGCTAACTTTATCTACACAGGTAGCACACAGAGCTTCCGTATTGGCAATCTCCATGGAACTTTGCCTGATGTGAAGGAAACTAGGATTTGACAATATTTCACCTTGTAAATGTAGTATCTGTTGTTTCGACCTCTGCCTCTTGCTCATCCTCGATTCTGATGGTTCCAACATTGGGTGGTTGTGTCTCCAGATGCCAAGGCCTTTAGCCCTTCCAATTCCCTCCTTAAAACTCTCTGTCTCTTGCTGTCTTCCTTTAGAATGCTCCTTAATATCTTACCTCTCTCTACAAAGTCTTTGGAGGCTTGGCCTCCTCGCTCCCTTTGTGACTCAGTGCTAAATTTAACCAAATTGAAGAACAGAAGAGTCCACTCTGCCTGCACTAGTACACTAGATAAGCAATTTGTGTAGTACCATTTTCCCCGTAATCTGACATTTTCTTCCTTTTCAGGTGAATTTTGCCTCAATTGAGTCTACCTCTACCCCACTACAGCCTTGTCCAGATCTTAACCACTTGAATCATAGAATAATTACAGTGTAGAAGCAGGCCATTTGGCCCATCAAGTCCACACAGCCCCTTCAAAGAGCATCCCACCCAGACACTGCCCCTGCCCTATCCCTGCATTTCCCACCCTATGGGCAATTTAGTATGGTCAACCCACCTAACCTGCACATCTTTGAACTGTGGGAGGAAACCGGAGCACCCAGAGGAAATCCACACAGACACGGAGAGAATGTGTAAACTCCACACAGACAGTCACCCGAGGGTGGAATCGAACCCAGGTCCCTGCTGTTGTGAGACAGTAGTGCTAACTAGTGAGCCACTGTGCTGCCCCTAACCACTGAGCCACCGTGCCGCTCCTAATTATGTTATGGGTCTGGATATCTGAAACATAAATGGAAATTGCTGGAAAAACGGAGCTTTGAGGAAGGGTCACTGGATCTGACAGACTAACTCTGTTTTCACTTCACAGATGCTGCCACACTTGCTTAGGTTCTCCAGCAGTTTCTGTTTTTGAACAAATTTCAAAGACGTGTGTTGAATGATAAAACCTTTTCCTTATGTTGTTTTTGCTTCTTTTGCCAATTACTTTAAGCCTGAGTATTCTCATTCCAAACACTTTCACGAGCGTGAACAGTTTGTCCCTCTCTGCTCAGTCTGGAACCCTCTCAAATTTGAATACCTCCATTACATTTGCTCTCAGTCTTCACTTTTCCAAGGATAACAGTCCCAACTTCTCCAATCTATCTTTTAACTGAAGTTCCTCATCCCTGGAACCAGTCTCATGAACCTTTTCTGCATTGTCTCTAATGCCTTCATCTCATTCTGGAAGAATTGGCTGCAGTACACCAGCCAAAACCAGACTCGCGTCCTGTATAAATTCAATGTGGATTCTAGTCACTTCCAGCTATGTGATTGATGGAGGGATTTCCCAAACAGTTCACCTTGGTCAGAATCAGTATCAGTGCAGCCACTTCCTTGGGTGGGGGTGTCGACTCCTGTCGAGTCTTTTATTGGTTCATTTCATGACAACTGGGATACTTAAATCCATATACCAAGCATCCACTCCCTCCACTACCGGTGCTCAGTAGCAGTGGTGTGTATTACCTACAAGATGCACTGCAGAAATTCACCAAGGATCCTCAGACAGCACCTTCCAAACCCACGACCACTTCCATCTAGAAGGACAGGGGCAGCAGATATATGGGAACACCACCGCCTTCAAGTTCCCCTCCAAACCACTCATTGTCCTGACTCGAAAATATATCATCGTTCCTTCACTGTTGCTGGGTCAAAATCCTTGAATTCCTTCCCTAACAGCATTGTGGGTCAACCTACAGCATATGGCCTGCAGTGGTTCAAGAAGGCAGCTCACCACTACCTTCTCAAGGGCAACTAGGGACGGGCAATAAATGCTGGCCCAGACAGCCACACCCACATCCCACAAATGAATAAATAAATCCAGCCATGATTCCAAAGAATGGCACAGCAGGCTTGAGGGGCCGAATGGGCTTCTCCTGTTCCTATTTCTCATGGTCTTGTATTCTAAAGTTGGAACTAATACCACTAATATTGTGATAAGGCAAGTATGCCATTAAAGTGGGCTGTCCAATCCGAAGAGAGTAAGCAGAGTGGGTCTAGGCTCTCTAATGTTTAGTAGAATGATAGGTGACAGATCACACTGAAACATAGAAATGTTGATAGGATAGAGGTGGAAAGGCTGTTTCCTCCTGGCTGGTGAGTCTGGAAAGTGGGGACTTTCTTTTATTTGTTTGTGGGATGTGGGCATCGCTGGCAGTATTTATTGCCTATTTCCTAGTTATCCTTGAGAAGGTGGTGGTGAGCTGCCTTCTTGACCCACTACAGTCTGCAGTCAGTAGCCCCAGGATAAGGGGTCAGATACTTAACACTCCTCTGAGGACAAAGTTATTCACTCAGACAGTCTTTGAAATACATCAATCCAGAGAACTGTGGACATTCAGTGATTAAGAATCCTTCAGGCTGAGATGAATAAGATTTTTGCACAATAAGAGAATCACAGGTTATGGGAACAGAGAGTGGCAAAGTGGAATTGATGGAGAAGATCAGTCTTGATCTTAATGAACTTTGGAACTGGCTTGAAGGACCATCCGAACTAATCGCGCTCTTATTTTTTATGGTCATATTAATTAGCAAGGGAGAAATTTATCCCACCCATATGGTGGCTTATCACCAGCGCACTGATTCAGTCTGGATGGAATTGGAGTTGGGTAATCAGCACAAAGCTGTGGAGCATTGGGAGAGAGGAAAGCACAGTTAGGTGGAGTCAGTTTCTCAAAGCAGCACTGGGATCCTGGAAATTGTCGGGATTAAGTCTTCAGTTCCGCAAGATCCCTTACAAATAAATCAGGACAAAGAATTTGAATCTGACAAGTGAGAGGAAGCCCAGGGCATATTCCTCTTTTACTTGGCAGTGGAAACAATGTTAATCATTTCGAGTTCCTTACAATTCTGTGCACACTTTGGGAGGTGACAAGTATGTTTTACACATGTTACCTCTGTCTAAAAATAAAACACCCCCCTCTGTGCTCACTGAGGTTCCTTGGATATCCCTTGTGCAGGTTACTAATGATGTTTCTGGGTTTTGCAAAATTGCAAAGGAAAATGGTTAAGGGAAACAAACCAGTGGTATGAGAGAAGACTTTGAGGTGATCAAATTGAAGTCTTCAGAATTATGAGGGGCTTTGATGGGTCTAGAATCCTGCAACGCCACTTAAAATATTTGGAACTGAAAAGTAAGAATAAAAATTAAGATGGAAACTTTTCACTCTAGGAGTTATAGAGTGATCATGGATATCTTAGAGGCAGACAAGTTTAGGTGGGAAGCAATTAGCCATGTTCCTGGGCAGAGAATGTTCCTATTTAACCTGCCATAAGCATGTTGGAATGATTTACTTGTTGATAATCAACATCTCTGGCCAAACACACCTTTCATAGTCATCAATTCCTCAAATGTTTACTCAAATAGCAGTGCAAAGTTTCGATTTCATTTTTCGAGATTGTTCTGAAGCAAAGGAACTAATTCTGATGGTGAAGGGATATGGACACGCTGAATTGGTTTTACATGAATATGAAGACACAATGGATTCACTTGTTTTCATTTCACCTCTGTGTGTTAGCTCAGTTGACTCCGATGTTATGCTGTCCATGCCATAATATGGTTGATATGGCCAAGTTGGTGGTAGTGAGATTTATGGTTTATTTGTAGCTGCTTCAAATGGCAGGAAATAAGGGGGAAGGCCATCGCTGAAGGATTCCCCTTGTAGGGGTATCTCCTGAGAAGGTAACACCACCCCTTTCCTTTCCATCTGCATATTCTTTAAAACTCACTCTTCACCTCACTCATTCCCCTTTCTGAAAAAAAAAACACACAGCTCTAAGCTGCTGACGTACCTGAGTCCAGCCAGGATCCATGGGGCCTCCTGTGTGGCAGTGCCTGCAGTTCCAGCAGTGCCCACTATGGGGCTTTGGCTGGCAGCTCTACAGGAATGAGACCTCCTTCCAGGGAAGGACAGAAGGCACACTGGGAGCTCATTTTGTTCACCAGTTGCATTCTATGTTGGCAGGGTTGGCTTCTAACTGGTTAATTGGTTGGATATGAAACTTTCTTGGGAGGGGGAAGTATTCTGCCCCATCCCCTGTAAAATTTCCACTCAAGGCTTCTCTGGGTAACAATTGAAGATGGGAACCATAGTTGACCTTCTACTTCCCATTGAAGGAAGTGGAATTGAGTCTAATTGTACCATTCCATCAATGCCTTGAAATTCCATTAGATCAGGACATACTGATCTTGGGATCTTCCCTGCCTAACCTAATGTGCACCACATGATGGCAGTATCACTGGTGATATCAGTGGATCTCAAAGAGCCATCCTTCAAACCAAATCTGAATGAATCAGATCGGCCATGATCTCATTGAATGGCTGAGCTGGTTCGAGGGGCTGAATGGCCTACTCCTGCTACTACAGTACAGCCAGGAACCGCAGCTGCTAGGAAATTTGAAATGGAAACGGAAATAGCTGAGAAAAGGCAGCAGCATCTGTGGAGAGAGAAAATAGAGTCAACGGTTCGAGTCCAGTGACCCGTTATCAGAACACTGGCTATTGTTTTTTTCATCTTCATTGGACAGTCCCCAAATCAACCAGCCATTGTTCCAGACTCCTGTCTACTGGAAGTTTGAGAGCAGCATCTTAAAGGGAAGGTAGGTGCTGTGTGGACTGGTTGTTTCCGGCACGTTAGTTTCTCTTTTTTGGTACTGTCCTGCCATGATCGTAGAATCCCTACAGTGTGGAAGCGGGCCATTCAGCCCATTGGGTCCAACGTAACCCTTTGAAGGGCATCCCAACCAGACCCACCCCATCCCTGTTGCCCTGCATTTCCCATGGCCAATCCACCTTGCCTAAACATCCTTGGACACTATGGGGCCATTAAGGATGGCCAATCCACCCTAACCTGCACATCTTTGCACTGTGGGGGGAAACTGGAGCACCTGGAGGAAACCCACACAGACACAGGGAAAATGTGCAAATTCCACGCACACAGTTGCCCGAGGGTGGAATTGAACTCAGGTCCCTGGTGCTGTGAGGCAGCAGTGCTAACCATCGAGCCACCGTGCCACCCATCATAGAGGGAAATGAACAAGTGCTGGTAATACTCTGCAGTTCGGGTAGTATGTGCAGAATGAGAGGTGAGTTAATGTCTCCGGCTGAGAAAAACTTCCTTCAGGACTTAAAATCTAAATACAATACTTTAGGTCACACGTGGAGTTTGCTTTGAAGGAACCACAGAACAGAACCATCTGGTATTGATGCCTTAAGTCTACTTCTTGTATCGTGATTTTATTAATGCGTTTTCCTGAGTAACCATTTGCACAGATCATTTACGTTTTGAATCTAAAGCAATAATTCTACTCCTTTCCAAATTTTTCTTGTTAAGCGAATATAAATTAGTTTCAAACTTGCTAGTGCATTTAACATAGTGAAATATTCCTAACTCAGTCACTTACCTGCTAGTAAATATACTTAAGACAATTTAATGACACCATCTTCCTTCAACTCAAATGAAAGGTAATCTCAGCCTGAAACATGAACTCTGTTTCTCTCTCCACAGATGCTGCCAGGCCTGCTGAGTTTCTCTAGCACTTTTGATTTTTATTTCAGATTTCCAGCATCCACAATATTTTGCTTTGATGTTACAGCAGAGAGGGAATGTTGGTTTGCATACATGTACCTCCTAGCTGTTTTCCTCAAGATTACAGAAAGTGTTCTGAGGTCAATTGTTTCAAGTTAGAGAGAAATGGAATTTGATAGTCCTGTACAACAATTATTTTAATACATACTAGATGTATCATTGAATCCTTACAGTGGGGAAACAGGCCATTCAGCCCATCACGTCCATACCAGCTCTTGAAAGAGCATCCTCATTCCCTTAACCCTGCATTTCCAATGGCAAATCCACCTTGCCTATACATCCCTGGACACTATGGGTAATTGAGCATATGGCCAATCTACCTAGTCTGCACATTTTTGGACCATGGGAGGAAACCAGAGCACCCAAAAGGAGCCCACGTGGTCACAGGGAGAATGTGCAAACTCCACAGAAGAGCCCCCAAATCTGGAATCGAGCCCAGGTCCCTGGTGCTGTGAGGCAGCAGTGCTAACCACTGAGCCACCATTCCGCCCATACTAAGTACATGTCAATACTGGAGTCAATAATTGAAAGGTTTTTACAGTGAGAATGAAACTTAAGCAAAAGCTTATGACCCAGGCACCAATTTCTACCTGAGATATAAATCTTTCCATGCTAGCTGCACTTCATCGATGTTAAATGTCAGAGCAACCCCAATCTCCATTAATCTTGTGAGACCACAGTGTGACATACAGGGAACAACAAAGGTCAAAGATTTAAATGGAGAACATTCAGCATCCAGCGACAGTTTACAGAAATGTTGTTTCTGTCCCAGTGGTCATTTGTCTACTGCACACATCACAGCGGTTTCAAACTTCCAGCTTATGCAACCCTGGAGCACGTAAAAGATAGACAATAGCATCTAGCACCAGGCACAGTTGCAAACGTTCTTTGGGAGTCTAGGCTCAATATTCCAGGGAAACCTAGCAAGCGAATCTGCTCCAATTTAACTGACCAATACAAACTCTGGTTGAACTGAAGGCTGACTTGGGATCTGACACTGGGAGAAATGCGACTATTGTCCATTTAAATGGGGAAGTCAGCGGTGACATAAAGGTAATCTCACCAGGCTAGTAGCCCAAAGGCTCTGGAATGATGCTGCCTCTAGGGACGTGGGTTCAAACCACGTCATGGTAGCTGGTAGGATTCAAATTCAATCACATGATTAGAAGTCAAGAAAATAAAGCTAATCTCAATAATTGTTGTAAAAACTCATCTGGGATCTCCTTCTGTCACTATTAACAGGTCCAGGCAGCAGGCTGTGGATGGGATCATATCTGTCAATTGTCTGTTCCTCTTCCTCAGTCATGTTTGTGTTCAGGCATCCTTGGAAAGGGAGCACACAGTGTCCATCAAAACTCTCAATACCTTTAGAGCTCCTCCAACTCTGTTTTAATTTAGTTCCCTCTCTTGTTCCTAATTTCCCACCAATTTTGCTGTTGTTGCACTCCCCTCAATGGGCTACGCTTGTAAAGTGTTCTCTTATTTGGAACCATGGGTGATTTGGTGGTGATGTCCTTCAGGGAAGGAAATCTGTTGTCCTTACCCCAGTCTGGTCTTCATGTAATTTGAGGCTCAGTGCAAACTGCCCAAGACTTAGCTGCCTCTGAAATGGTCCCAGCATTTGCTAATGAACAGATTATCTGATCACTATCACTTTCCTGTTTGTGTGATCTTACTGTGCACAAATTTGCTGACATCTTCTCAATATTGTGGTAGTGATTACTTTTCAAATGTGCTTCGAAAGCATGTTGCAACATCTGAACAATACGAAAAATCTGAGTCTTTCTCTCTTCGAATTATGGCTGCAAATGGCAATGGCCAATGGTCTATCAGTGTTGTTGCTAAACTATTGTTCAGAGACCTAGGTATTGTTCTGCAGACCTGAGTTCAAATCCTGTCATAGCAGAATGTGCTTTAGATTAGAAAGAAAACAAAACCTGGAATTAAGAGTCGCCTGACCCACAGCAACATGGTTGACTCTTAAATGCCCTCTGGGCAATTAGGAAAGGGTAATAAATATTGGCCTAGCCAAAGACATCCACATTCTGAAGAAGGGTCACTGGACTCGAAATGTTAACTCTGTTTCTCTCTCCACAGATGTTGCCAGACCTGCTGAGTTTCTCCAGCAGTTCCAGTTCGTGTGTGTTTCAGATTGGCAGCATCTGCAGTTGTTTGTTTTATTTTGTTTTAACGTTCTGGGACCAAGAGGTTCAAACAGCACCACAGCGGCTGGTGGAATTTTGAGTTTAATTAATAAATCTGCAAATAAATGCTGCTCTCATTAACGACAATGAAACCATTGCCAATTTTCACGAGAAAAACCCCATTTGCATCAGGATCGTCTTTGTGACGGAGAAGGATATGGGTCAGAATCTCAGCTGGAGGTCAGAAGCATAGCCACAGTGGGTACGATCTGGCTCGAACTGAAATGGCAGAGGAGAGGAATTGGTGACAAGGGAACGCAGCTGTTTGTACAGATTATGACTGTGTCCTGAAAAATCATGTCAAAGGCATTACCGTGCAAAATCCTGGTAATCAAGCAGAGACAGAATGGGTTACTGTTCTAAAGTTTCAAACCTCTGGGGAGGAAGTAGAATTAGATGTAGAAATTAGAAACTAATTATAAGAAGTTAGAATGTTGACCTGTAGTCAACAACATATAAAATCTACCTTTACAGAGTCGTAATCAAAATATGTTAATTATACACAGGAACACTCTGAGTTTTTAAAAACCTGCTGATAAATATTCACACATTGAGTCAGGACACAATTGCAATGACACCAATTACATTCTGATTACATCCTGTTGGCCTAAAGGCCACACACACATCTTCAGGAAAGAACTCACTCTTCCACTGTTGTAAATTGAGCAGTTGTAGTTAAACATATAGTTCTGTGTTTGAAGCATCAGGAAGACTGACATCCTACTTCTAATCAGTGCGGTTTTTAGCTTCACCTTCCAATGTCATTCTCCATGGCAGTATGAGTTGAAATATGGAATCAGTAAATATTGAGTGACTGTGGGAGGTATGTTGAGAGTTATGCTGATTTACCAGAGGGGAAACAGGAGCTCATCACTTCCTGTCTTATGGTATCAGCCACATTGCTGGCCCAAGACTTTACTGAATCTTCAGTCTTCGAACTGGGCCTCATGTCCTCAGTTTCTTCCACACTTACCTTGGCTCTTAGTCTGGCAACACTGTGATTTTTAAGTCCCTCGGTGGACTCATTCCTCCCTCTTTCTGTAACTTGCTCCAGCCTCTGCAAATGCTCCAGTGATTTTAACCTCTTGTGCATCCCCCATTTTTCATTGCTCCATCAGTGAAGACCATTCCTTCACTGCCTACTCCCTCAGCTCTGATACTCTCTTGTTAAACCTCTCCAGCTCTCTATCTTTATCACCTCTTGCTTTTAAAAAAACCTTCATCACCTGAACTAATGCATAATCACATGGTTCAGTGTTAAATTTTGTTTGATTATGCTCTTGTGAAGGCGCTGAGACATACAATTGTGGTTAAAGGTTATGCATAAATGCACGTTAGTCTCTTTTAATCTTATAACTTCAGCTTGAACCCCTCTAGGGGCATAGATCCCCCCTCTGCTTGCTTAGGAGAATGTAGCAGATCCCATCGCACTTTCTCAAAGAACAGTAGGAGAGTTATCTCTTGTGTACTGGCTAGTATTTATCTTTCAATCGCCATCATAACACCAGGTTATCAGGCTCGTATCATTGTGTTGTCTGTGGGAACTTGCTATTTGCAAAACTGACCACCAAGTTTCCTACATTTCTGCAGTGACTACATTTGAAAAGTGCTCCTTTGGCTGCACTTTGAGATATGGGGCAAGTATGTGAACGCAATCATCTTTAGTGATGAGCCTACACTATGGGTTTTCAACCTTCCCTTGGGTTTATCCATGATGTGACTTCACCTGATGAAGGAGTAGTGCTCTGAAAGCTTGTGATTTCAAATAAACTGTTGGACTGTAACCTGGTGTCATGTGACTTCTGGGTTTATCTGTGTTGGAGTCAACACACTAATCCTCTCCATGGATGGCTTAGGAACAATGAAAGGATAAGATTGTAGATCATACCTTTTCCCCGCCAGTGAGCTTCAGATGCAAAGCCAACATGTCCTCCATACTTCCGGTTAAATTCAGCCATTAGTGCTTTATATGGGTTCCGGATGAGCAGGATTGCAGCATCGAAAGATTCAATTTCCTTTTTGCCACTCTCGTGTGTTTTTATACAAACCGATCGTCCACTTTTCCAGTGGTCTCTTTCTCCCTTAAAACCTATGGGGACGGAAAAGAAAGAAAACGAATTTTGCAACTTTCGGTTAAATATGACGGACACTGATGTTTCCTTTATGAGGTGGACATATATACTCTGAACTAGAGTTTAAATAAAGGGCAAGAGAATGATAGGAACTTGGAAAGGTTGCTCAGTGCTCTCAGTCTACACGTCCAGGACTTGCAACCTTCAAGATCTTTAAGTCTTGCACTGACTGACTCATGTCAGCACCATTAATGTCTAGCGACCATCCCTCATGTGTCAGCCTAGGCAGTGAATCAGATCCCAACCTTCCAGCTGCTTTCTGTTTCAATACACCATTTCGCTCTCAGGTTTATAATTCTGCGCAGTGTTCCAGCAAAGCCCAACACAAGCTGAAGGAAAAGTACTCCACAGCCTTCAGGACTCAACATTGAGTTCAACAGCTTGAGAGCACAAACACTACTCTCCATTTTAATTACCACCCCTCCTTACACTTCCCCATCCCTCCAGTGTCTTTGCATTAGTTTGCTCTTAGAACAGCTGACCTATTTTGTGCCATAATACCTATTCTTTGCCTATTTTTCCTCTCTACTGTAAGTAGCACTGCCTTTCCCTTTTACTCTGGACGTCCTCATCAACTGTTGCGTGCACAGCGTGAAACCCAGCACTCTCCAGCCCACTTCAGTTCTCCAGCATGTTCTGTTTGAATTTCAAGCACATCAGCAGCAGTTTGCTTTTCTATTATTGAATATGAGGCTATTTGATCATTGTAACATCACAGTGAAGCTCGATCCGATTCTCACAACGCTCTCTTCTTTTGTGTTGAAGTTACTGAATCTGTGGCTTCTCACAGCCCTGACTCCACCGAACTGTGGCAAATTCTTTTATCCTGGAGTGAGAGGAACAAATTCAACTCTGACCAGCCACGAAACCTGAGATCATTATGGCCCATGTCTCAGCTGCACAACAGCCATTGCAATTTCTGTCAGGTTCTTGTCACAGAAACAGTGTATGTTTAGCCAGAGACATTTCACATCAGAACTCCAAAAGCTACTAAACATAGATCCAGTTCCGAGGAAGGGTCACTAGACCCAAAACGTTAACTCTGTTTGTTCCTTCACAGATGCTGCCAGACCTGCTGAGCTTTTCCAGCAACGTTGTTGTTGTTCCTGATTTACAGCATCCGCAGTTCTTTTGGTTTTTATTATAGATCCTTTATTACCCTACCCAGCAGACTCCTTCTGCTGGAATGTGTGCACGATCGCCTCAAATGGACCAAGTGCACAAAGCAATTTTCAATCCACCACAATTTCTATCCTGACCCAACAGTGTGTCTTCTGGCCATTTTGTGCTCAGATGCAGTAGTCTCAACTCTGAATCAGAAGGCTGTGGGTTCAAGCCCCATTCCAGAAGAACAGTGCCATACTGCAAGAGTACTGTTTTATTGTAGGAGCCATTTTCAGATGAGATGTTAAACTGATCCTGTATCTGCACGTTCAGATGCACAGAACTGGCACTGCAGCGTTATACAAAGAACATGAATATACTCCCAGTGTCTTCAGCAATATTTATCCTTCAAACAGATCTTCTGGCCATCCAAGAGATAGGATAACTTGCTAAAGCAATACAAAAATGTTTCCTTTTCTCCTTCCATTGTACCAAGCTGGAATTGATTCAAACTCAGATGCAAGGTGTGAAAGGACAGTGGACAACTGCAATTGGTCCCCTGTTATAATGAATCATTGATGGAAATTTTCTATTGCCAAGATAAATCTAGTCAGCTAGCAAGTATGGCAGTTTGATAGGAATCTGGAAGGGAGGCTGGAGGAAGACAAAATGAGGCTCATTATGTACATAAGCAAACTCCAACGGTCTGTGTGTTGGTGCCTGAGTTTGTAACAGTCAAGTTGGACTTGTAAAATACTTCATAATGCCATGCAAACTGATATATTTCACTATCTCAGTGACATTAAAGATTACTGAGACTTTCTCTTATGTTGTGTTGTACTGTTGTAAAATACTCCTCCTCATATTTAATTTCTCTATATAAAAATAAGCATTCTGCATTCACAAAGAACACGCTTCTCACAAGATGATCGAGGACGGAAATGGCATGAACAGCTTTTTGTAACATTTTTAACTGCAGATCACAGTTAAAGGAACAAGAGCTATAATAGCAGGTGGCATTAAAAACTGAGAGAGTAGGAGGTGACAAAATAATTGGGGGAAATAATGACCTAGTGGTATTATTACTGAACTATTAATGTTCTGGGATTGGAATGCCCACCACGGCAGACTGAAAATTCTAAATTAGGAATCTAATGGTCACCATGAAACCATTGTCAATCGTCAAGAAAAACCCATCTGGTTCACTAATGTTCTTTAGGGAAGGGAACTACCATCCTTATCTGGTCTGGCCTACATGTGACTCCAGACCCACAGCAATGTGGTTGACGTTGGTTAAACCACTTTTGCAATACTGCTTTCAATTCTAGTCTCCTTACTATGGGAAGGATGTTGCTAAGCTTGAAA
>NC_063355.1:38863310-38875047 GCF_021869965.1 Rhincodon typus | reverse complement strand
GGGTCACTGGCGCTTTGATCAGTCGGGGAATCAAGAGTTACAAGGATAGAGCAGGAAGGTGGATGTGAGGATTGTCAGTCAGATCAACCATGATCCTACTGAATGGCAGAACAGGCATGATGGATCCAAATGGCCTCCTCCCGTTCCTATTTCATATTGTCTTATAAAAGCATAATGGAGCGCAAATTCTATTACACTGCTGCTTTTTTAAGGATGCTGATTGTTATTGCTGTTAATAAATTCAGGCACGAGGTCAGACTGGGATGTGCTTCTTATAATTTCAGACCAATATCGAGCAATTTTCCTTGATTTTGTTTGTTTAATTGTTTCATGTGCATCATACAATGTCTGCAAGTGCTTATCTGCAGGGTAGTTAAAGGAAGGCATACAAATGTTGGAAGCAAAGATTAGACAGAGTTAACTGAAAGCTTTCTGGGATAGATGGATTTCTTATGGTGGCAAAAGAAGAGGGGCAAGGGTTTTAGGTTGGGAATTGCAGTGAGCAAGGCTGAAAGCACTGCTGGGTGTGATGGCTCAGAGGGCAAGAGGAGGTGATGAGACACGGAGGGAGGATTGAAGGGACAAGGGGAGCCAAAGAGAAATACAAGGAAATTAGAATTGCAGAGAGCGTACCAATACCTGTCTGGACAAAGATACTTCTAACTTCTCAGCTTATTCTCTTAATGTTTGTATTGAGAATCTCTCAGCACCTCATCCCAACCAAACTGATAAAAATCAGTGATTAAAACATTAGAACTCGGAAAATGAGAGGAGTAGGTTATTTGGCCCATCAAGCCTGCTCTGAGGAAGGGTCACTGGACCCGAAACGTTAACTCTGTTTTCTCCTTCACAGATGCTGCCAGACCTGCTGAGCTTTTCCAGCAACTTTGTTTTTGTTCCTGATTTACGGCATCCGCAGTTCTTTCGGTTTTTATTAAGCCTGCTCTGTCATTTAATAGCTTTGGATTGAGACTTTCACTCCACTTTTTGGCCTACCCCTCCCCAATAACCTTTGACCCCTTGCTTCCAGATCAAATGTCTGTCTAACTCAGTCTTGGATATAGTCAATGATCCATATGGTTGAGTTCTGTACTGTAGGGAACCAGGCCATTCTGCCCATCTGAGACATAACAGTGTTGATGCTTGTTAAGAGCCTCTTTTCATCCCTCTTCACCTCCCTCTAAGATTTTCCCCTCATGTACTTATCAAATTTCCCCTTAAATACATGCATCTGTTCTAGTCATTTCAACTCTGTGGCACTGAGATTAACTTTCACAAAGGCCACCAGTAAATCCAGCTGTCAGATATTACAAAGTCTGATGGTGTAGTTTACTGAAGCTCTCAATTGGCATTTTACTTTGTTTTATTCACAGTTGGAGCAGCCTGGTTGGTGCTTATTTAAGCAGCTTAAGATTAACACAGCAGCCTGAGAGCGATTGCTGACATGAGGCAAGCTTTATAACTGCAACTAAAGTAAAACACAGCAGCCGCTGAAGACCTGAGTAAGAGCAAAAAATGTTGGAAATTCTCAGCAGGTTAGACAGCGTCTGCAGAGATGGAAACAGAGCAGATTCTTCAGGTCAATGATCTTTCATCAAAACCTGAATAAGTTAGAGAAGGAACTGGTTTCAAAAAACAAGAAAGGTGTACTTTTATACAGAATCCTACCTCATCCAACATAGCAATAGACACTTCACAGTAGACTTTTTTTGATTCGTTCACAGGATCTGGACATTACTGACCAGTATTTATTGCCCATCCCTAATTGACTAGAGGGCAGCTTGCGGGTCTGGAGTTGTATGGAGGCCAGACCAGGTAAGGATGGCAACTTCCTTCCCTAAAGGACATTAATGAACCAGACAGGCTTTTTCCCCAACAATTGACAATGGATTCATGGTTATCATTAGAGTCTAATTACCAGATACTTATTGAATTCAAATTACACCATCTGCCATGGCAGGATTTGAACCCAGGTGCCAGAACATTACCTGGTCTCTGGATTAACACTCTAGTGATAATATGACGAGGCCATCACCTCCTCTCATGGAGAAAATTTTGACAGATGACCAAAAGCTTGGTTAAAGGCGGGTTTCAAAGATCATAGTCAGAGAATCATACAGCATGGGTACAGACCCTTCAGTCCAACCAGTCCACGCTGAATATGCTCCCAAACTAAACTAGTCCTACCTGCCTGCAATTTGCCCAAATCCCTCCACACCTTTCCTGTTCATGTACTTATCTAAATGTCTTTTAAATGTTGCAACTGTACCTGCATCCACCACTTCCTCTGGAAGTTTATTTCACAAACAAACCACCCTCTGTGTGAAGAAAGTTGTCCCTCGTGTTCTTTGAAATCTTTCTCCTTTCACCTTAAAAGTGTACCCCCCTTGTTTTGAACTCCCTCACCCTAGGGAAAAGACCCTTGTCATTCACCTTATCTATGCCCCACATGGTTTTATAAACCTCTATAAGGTCACCCCTCAAACTCCTTTGCTCCAGTGAAAAATGTCCCAGCCTATTTTTGTAACCCAAACCTTCCATTCCAGGCAAAATCCTAGTAAGTCTTTTCCAAACACTCCCCAATTTAATAATATCTATCTTATAGCAGGGTGACCGGAACTGCACACAGTACTCCAGAAAATTTAAAGGAAACAAGACAAGCAGAGAATTTGAGAACTTAGAACCTCCACATAAGCATTAAATACCAGGAATAGCTGCTGTAGTCCCAGAGTACCATTTTCTTACAAACAACAGGGACACTGATGATGAGTTTAACCTGAGAGCCACTGCATCTGAGGTGAGAGGTGAAGTGGAGTAGGTGGGTCGTTCAGGGTGACCTCAGCTACTGTGGGATCTGAGCCTGCACTGTTGATATCACTCAGCATTATAAATCAGCCATCCAGCCAACTGAGCTAATTGAGTCCCTCCCTCTTCTGAATTAAATAAATAGACACTGAACGGGAGGGGAAAGAAGGAGAGAATAAAATGGAAGATCTTTGATAGGGTGGATGACGGGGCCATCAATCGGGGTAATGGCACGAGGCATAAAGGGGATGATCATTAGACCATTAAAATCACCAAAGATAAATTTGGGAAGCTGGAATTGGCAACAGCAGAGTCATTATTATGAATTATCATAGAAAAGGATAGGTACCAATAATTATACAAATGAAATGGTTGAACCCATTTTGGGTCTGAAAGGCAGTGCATTGGTTTAGTGTTGTAATCTTAGTGTTAACTTACACACAGAAGCCAAACAACAGGGTCCAGCCTGAAATTTGCCCAGACAGGTCAGGTTCTAAAGTGTTAATGCTCACAGTAAAGGAAGCATTTGACCAGGGACACTGAATCTATGTAAAGTGTGATAGCAAGGTCACGGCTTTGCCAGACATCAAATGATTGATAAAAGAATCTCTGGCTTTGACAGGGATTTCAGATGGTTGCTAGGTAGCACTCCCAAAGGCCCGGAAAAGAAAATGCCTTGGATCATAAAGGGCTAGACCCATGAAAGAAAAGCCTCCTCGCTAGGTTTAAAATGTGATATATTTCTATAGTTTGCTCACAAATATAGCCTCTGCCAAGTGTGCTGAATAGTATCCTGCTGTTAAGAAAAATAAAATCCAGTTAACATTGCACCTGGAGGCCTCTGTTATTTCTTTTGTCCGAGCACATTGTTGATAATAGCTAGCACTAACATTGTAGAAACAGCTTTTTGTAGGACTGGCCTCTGCTTAACCATTGTAGCTTATCACACCATTTCAGGGCCTTGTGCAAGCTTTTGATTCAAGCAACAAAGAGAGTTGCAGTGTCAGCTATACAGGTTTGCCACGTAGCAAGAGGTTATTTAGCTCATCGTGCCTGTGTTGCAACTTCACAAGGCAATTCTAAAAGTTAATCCCGAAGCTACCACACCCTATATCTTCCTTTGGTTCAAATAGGTCTCTAGTTCATTCTTCAAAGATGTAGATAATCTATACTTCAACTAGCCCCTGGGTCAAAGCTCTTTATTCACCAAGATCTGTCTGAATGATGAAGCTACTTCTAACTTCTCAGTTTGCTCTCTTAGCAGAGTCATACAGCATGGAAACAAACTCTTTGGTCTAACCGGTCCATGCTGAACATAATCCCCAAACAAAACTAGTCCCACCTGCCTGCAGAGATAGTAGGAACTGCAGATGCTGGAGAATCTGAGATGGAGAGCTGGATGAACACAGCAGGCCGAGCAGCATCAGAGGAGCAGGAAAGCTGATGTTTCGGGCCTAGACCCTTCTTGATACATATCTCTCCAAACCTTTCCTATTCATGTGCTTATCAAAGTATCTTTTAAATGTTGATGTTTGAATTGAGGATCTTTCATCACCTCATTACAACCAGACAGATTATAATCAGGGAGATTAGACAATAATCAGACAATAATCAATGAGAATAGAAATAGGTCAGTCAGCCAATACAGCCTGATCTGCCATTCAATAGCTTTGGATTGAGACTTTCACTCCACTTTTTGGTTGCCCTCCCCATCCCAACCCCACAATAACGTTTGACTTTCTGCTTCCAGATCAAATATCTGTCTAACTTAGTGTTAGATATGTCAATGATCCAAATGGTTGAGTTCTGCGCAAAGGGAGCAGATGTGTTGAGTAGAGCTCTCGAGAGTCCTTAGTAATTATGCCTGGCAAGTTAGTGTAAACTTTATCTATTGCTACCGTGCAAAAAGATATCTTGTTGTGTAAGACAGACGCGTCTTCTGTTTTGTCTCACCAGTGACCTATCCTCTATTAATGATAATTAGAGGAAAGAAAATTGATAGCAGTGAACTACCCAAACTCTTGCAGTGGTCGTATCTGAAAATACTACACCACCCTGTTTTTGTCTGAAAATAGTGCCAAGGGGATCTTTTACAAACACCTGAGCTGGCAGACAGAGCATCAATTTAACATTGCATCCAAAAAAAAAAGGCATCTCAGACAGTGGAGCACTCCCTCACTGGGAATTAAAGCAAAAACCTTGGAAATTACTCAGAGGTGAGTGCAGAGCTCCTGGGTATTATTGATAAGTTGGATTATCTAGTTTCCTATTCAAACAGAAGACTTCTTGATGACATTATTGAATTCTTGAAAGCTCTTGAAGAGAACTCCCAGAATTACAGAAGTGTTAGAGAGCAGAAAAGGCCATTCAGCCCATCATGCTTGTTCTGTAAGAATAAAATCTGCTGTAGACAGCTTGTGAAATATCACCAGGCTCCGGCACCATCTTGAAACCTGGTTGAGAATGTAATACTTCTTCAGAAGAATTGACCAAGTTTGATTGTTGGCAAATTTTTCACTTCAGTGATGAGTTAAAATGCCTGCAAGTACAGGTAACATGGGGAAACTGAGAGCTAACAGGGGCAACTTGGTGGTTGTTGTCACCCAAACAAGGTTATGAAGTAAGGCCATTAGTGTGATGAAAAGAAAACTGCATCCCATGATCCCTGAAGTCCAGAAGTACTTAGAGTTCAATAAACCACTTTTGGTGCATAGTCAGCTTTGTAATGCAGGAAATACAGCAGGCGGCTTGTACACAGTAAGATATCACAAACAGCAACCTGATAATCTGGTCTGCATTTCCAATCCAGGATCTAGAAGCTCATGTCCCGAGTCCCCAGCATCAGAGTCAGTGCTCTGATGCCATTTTCAAATCTAAAGCAAGCTGCCACTCCAAGAGTGAGCTTGGTGATCAATTTGCTGTGCCAAGAGAGGGCTGAAGCTAGGGCATGGAAACAGGGCATTTTGAAACAATGCACAGGTGCCATTCCCAGGTTTACAATTAGCTAAGAACATGTCACAGGAGGTGAGGTTTGGGCCAGTGCTGGGCATGACCAAGCATCAAAGGATGGCATCAAGGTTTTCTGATGTATTTTTTTTCGGGCATTAGTGTCAATCATTGTGCACCAGAACATAAATGTGCAAATTAACTGCCCAAATAGCAGTGCCTCCTTTAGCACTACCCCATTAGCAGATAGCCACCACTTGATGAGAACAAAGGAACTAGGAGCAGGACGCAATTCAGCCCCTCGAGGCTACTCCACCATTTAGTATGATTATGGCTGATCTCATCTTGGCCTCAACTCTACTTTCTGGCCTACTCCTCATAACCCTTTAAACTGTTACCAAATCTCCTCCTAAAACTTACTCGAAGTCCTGGTGTCCAGTGCACTCTAGGGTAGTGAGGTCCACAGATTCAAAATCCTTGGAGAGAAGTAATTTCTCCTTATCTCTATTTTAAGTCTGCTGTCCCTTATTTTGAAATATGACCTCTCATTCTGGATTGCCCCGCATGAGGAAACCTCCTTTTTATGTCTACTTTTTCAATCTCTTTTTTGCATCTTCTATACCTCAATTAGATCTTCCCTCATTCTTCTAAACTCTACAGGGTATGGGCCTAAACTGCTCAATCTCTCTTCATAAGACAAACCCTCATTTCTAGAATAAATCTTGTGAACCTCCTGTGAACTGCCTGCAATGCAATTATATCCCTCCACAAGTAAGGGGACCAAAACTGTACTTCAGGTCTGGTCTCACTAAAGCCACGTACAGTTGCAGTAACATTTCCTGACTTTATACTCAGCTAACAAGAACTGCAGATGCTGGAGTCAGAGATAACACAGTGTGGAGCTGGAAACACACAGCAGGCCAGGCAGCATCAGGGGAACAGGGAAGATGACGTTTTGGGTCGGGACCCTTCTTCAGAAATGGGGAGGGGGAGGGGCGCTCAGAAATAAATAGAGAGAGGAGGGGTAGGGCTGGGGAAGGTAGGTGGGATGGTGATAGGTGAGTGCAGGTAGGCAGTGGTGGGGATTGGTCAGTGAGGTGGGAGGAGCGGATAGGTGGGAGAGAAGATGGACAGGTTGTGTCAGGTCAAGGAGGCAGGGATGAGAGGGAGGGTTGGTCATGGGATGAGGCTGGGGGTGGGGAGACTTTAAAACTGGTAAAATCCATGTTTAGGCCATCGAGCTGTAGGCTCCCAAGGTGGAATGTGAGGCTAGGGCCGTCCTGAATTTCCCAGAGAACAGTTGAGAGGAATAATGGATCTTGTTTATTCAGCAGGGGTTCCTCCAACAATCTCTGTGTTCCCAATGATGTCAACAGCCTGGAATCTGCTTTCAGACCCTGATCTCTCACGGGTGAGAAATACAAGCCTCGCAGCACCAGCAACAAATCGAGAAGCCAAGCTTTGTTCTGATCTTCTAAATGAACTGATTTCTGTATCCATTAGTACGCATTGCTCCTCTACTGTGTGGAGGTCGGTTTGCTCAGTTGGCTGGATGGCAGGTTTGAAAAGCAGAGTGCTGCCAAGAATATGGGTACAATCCCTGCACCAACTGAGGTTACCATGAAGGATTCTTAACCTTTCCTCTTGTCTGAGGTGTGGTGACCCTCAGGTTAAAACACAACCAGTCACGTCTCTCTAATGAGGGAGCAGCCCTATGGTCCGCTAGGACTTTAGCCACTTAGCTTTCACTGTGCAAGCCCAAACTGCACTCTGATATGTCCTAAGCACTGTGCATTCCCTTTAAAATTCACCAGTAGGATGTGGATGTTACAGGCTGGCCAGCATTTATTGCCCATCCTTACAGTCCTTGAACTGAATGGCTTGCACAGCCATTTCAGAGAGCAGTTGACAGTCTCCAGAACCACATTGCTGTGGTTCTGGAGTCACACGTAGGCTAGACCAGGTAAGGATGGCAGATTTCCTTCCCTGAACGATATTAGTAAACCAGATGGTGTTTCCTGACGATCAACAATGTTTTCATGGTCATCAGTAGATTCTTAATTCTGGATTTTTTTTTATTGAATTCTACCATGACAGGGTTTGAGTCCAGGTTCCATGAACATTAGTTGAGTTTCTGGATTAACAGTTTGGTAATAATACCACTAGGCTATTAATACCCCTTTCTAATAGTCACTGATTGAAAGTTCTGTCAAAATAAACTCAGCATCGAGCTCAACAAGGACTTGGGTAGAGGGGTCAGTTCCAAACACTCACCCCATCAGCCTCCCTTTGAAAATGATAGCACAGTCTGAAGGCTGCCACCAACTAGAATAAGGTACCAACGTACAGCTTTAAGTTCCGCAAACAAATTCTCCAACAAGTTGATACACAATGATATAACAACGCAAAATACTGCAGATACTGGAGATCTAAAATAAAAGCAAATTGCAGGGGAATCTCAGCAGGTCTGGCAGAAACAGAGTTCGTGCTTCAAGTCCAATATGGTACTGCATCAAAAATATCGGATTTATAGATTACTGAGAGTTTGTTCAGTATGCAGTAGAAGCAAAGTTTTACAGATGCTGGAAATCGGGAGCAACAACAGAAATTGCCGGAAAGTCTCAGCAAGTCCCGCAGCATCAGTGGAACAAAATCGGAGTTAATGCTTTGAGACCAGTGGCCCTTCTTCAGAGAACTTCAGAAGGACCAAGCAGTGAGGGATATGAACCCATATCACCAGAGCATTAGGCTGGGCCTCTGGGTCACTTGATGAGCAACAGAACCATCAATTCTTGAGAATATTGGAGGACTTATTTCAAAGTGTTGTTGACTTTAATAGGAAGGCTACACAGGCATTAGAGGGGGCGTAAAAAGAAAATTTATAAAAAGGGTTCCAGGGATGAGGGACTTCACTTACGTGGATAGATTGAGGATGTAGGGCTAAAGAACCATCAAGTGGTTAACATCAAGTCATCATGAATGTACTGCCTGAGGGTATGGTGGAGGCAGATTCATGCACAGCTTTCAGAAGGGTATTGGATAATTACCTGATGAGAAAAGAATTGCTGGGTCACAACGCAAAGGCCAGTGAGTAGCACAAACTAATTTTATAGAGAGTCAGCTTGGACACAAATGGCAGAAAGAGTTCCTTCTGAACTGCAACCACTCTGATCATTCTGTAAATGGCACTGTAGTGATTATAATGAGGTCAGCGAAGTGGACCTCATTGAATATGAGTTCCCTGATTCAGCCTGTTAATCTGGTCCAATTGGGGAGCCCTGGCTGACACATAAGAACAGGAGTGTAAGAGGCTCTCCTCACTCTGAGAGCTGGCTCTGAAGAAGCCGGACCAGCATCAAATACTATGCATGTGTAAATTAGGGGTGACTTGGTGATGAGATACTGGCCTCTGTGGAGTTATTTCAGTGGATGAATTCCAGGCCAGCAGAAAATTGTAGGTGCTGCTGGTGTGCGGACTCGAGATAGCAAAAAGAATCCCACTGGAACTGGATTGAGCAAGAGAACTCATAGGTCGGTATCCAGGAGAGTGCACACACTGGAAAGCCCACCTACGTCTGGCTTGGAACGGTTAAATTGCTTAGCAACATCCTATTCAGAACTAATCAAAATAAACATCTGGTTAAACAACTACAGGTTCAACTGGAGTTTGATACCAGCGCGGCTGTATCAGTCTTTAACAAAAATTACCACCAGCAGATCCTCCACATTCGTGGCAAGGGCTGGGTAAACCCAGTTACATGTCAGCTATGCCGGCCCTTTTGTGGATCAATGTTCTCAGTCATTGTGGATGCACACTCAAAGTGGTTGGACGTGCGTGGAGTTCATTCGTCAAACACGGGGACGATGGTAGAAAAGCTGCGAGCATCTTTCACAATACACGGGCTCCCAGAAAGGTTGGTCACAGACAACAGGCCATCATTTACCAGCAGGGAATTCGAGTATTTTCTAAAGCTGAATGACATTCGGCATATAAGAACAACTTTATACCATCCATCGTCCAATGGTCTGGTGGAAAGAACTGACCAAACTTTGAAGGCAGGCTTAAAGAAACAGCTTACAGCTTCACTCAATAGCAAACTGTCTTGGTTCCTATTTGATTATTAGACCGCCCTTCAGGCTGGATAGCTTCAGCAGAGTTGCTAGAGGAGAGAAGGTTCCGTACCAGGTTAAACCTGATCTTCCTGCATCTGGGGGTGAGGGTGAAATGGCATCAGGAGCACCAATGCCAGGCACAAGACTCCTCTAAGCGAGAGAGACAGTTTACTACAGAGGGCGAAGTTTCATGCCCAAACAATGGGTAAGCAGCATAGTTGATGCGAGGTCAAATTTCGGGTAAAGGTGAGGCGGGTCCTGAACAAGCACGTGGACCACTTGAAAGCTGCGACCTCGCAAATAGGGCAAATGCAAAGCATATCAGCCCCTCAGAACATCCAGAAAGCCTCCCCTCCCTCCTCGTCTAATGTGGAAGAAACCTCAGAGTCTGAGATGGACATGGTAGATATCACAGCATTGATGCCTTTACCACCTGAAGAAGAGAATGAATTTCTTCTGAGGTGCTTAAGGCACAACAGGTAGGCCTGTATCTGAGGTTGAGTTGAAGGAACAGGACCTGGTGTGAAAATGCCCCAGGAGAAGTTACAATAAAAGGAACAGACCTGTATCTCTGCACTTAGAAGGGGAGGGATGTAGTGATTGTAACAAGGTCAGACAAGGAGACCTCAGAGAATGTGAGTTCCCTGACTGGGGCTGTTAATCTGGTCCAATCAGGGAGCCCTGGCCAACAGACATAAACAGGAGTGTCAGGGGTTTTGCTCATTCTGAGAGCTGGCTCTGAGGGATCTGGATCAGTGTCAAGTACTGTAAGGCTGAGTTGGTGCTGGGATACTGGCCTCTGCGGAGTTATTTCAAGGACACCCAAAGTTAGGTGAAAATAATTACTCTTTCAAAAGTATTCGGTAAGTCAGAATGTGTGGCTGTGAAATTATCAGAATTTATCGTGGCCCACAGATTGTCAGGTAATCTCAGAGAGGTACTTACTGAATGGCCTGCAGCAAACTGCACTGCCTCATTAAAAAATATCAGTGAAAACCTCTGCCAAACTGGCTGGCTCCCTACCTTTTGTAGATCAAATTTAATTGCTGTGGTATGGAAAGTGTTCTAACCATTTGATTCTAACATTTTGAAATATAGTTTACCTATTCAGTGGAAAGCTAACAAATTTTACGAAAATGTATTTCATGATCCAAAAAGTTTTAAAGTTGCTTGTTTCAAGGTTTGGATTGGGTAATGTATGGGATACTGGTCTTTTGAGCACAATTTTACACTAATCTACCAAGGTCTTTGGCACTCGATCCATCATCTTTGTCTGAGATGGAGCTCATGGAATAGTTTAGGTTAGATGGGCTTCAGATTGGTTTCACAGGTTGGTGCAACATCGAGGGCCGAAGGGCCTGTACTACACTGTAATGTTCTATGTTCTATGTTCTATGTATTCTGTCCTCCACTACAGAGAGTTACGGTCTTCTGGTCGTGTCTAACACCGAAATGAATATTCAGCCATGATTCTATTGAATGGCATAGGACAGTTTTTAGCTCCCTCTTGCTCCTACGTTGCTTACAATTTCTTCCTCACCAATGAGTGACTGCTGTCTGTACTGGTCTGTTTCTGCAACCTCTTTTACTTACACTATTGTACATAATATTGATCTCTGTAATGCATCTTCCAACCTTTCCTCACCAACAATGATGCCACTGCTATAAGGTGCTATACATTATTGTCTCACCATCATATCCATTCCCATTAATGTGCATTCCCACCCTCAGCAATCCTTTCTTTGCAGCTGAGATAGTAGGAACTGCAGATGCTGGAGAATCCGAGACAACAAGGTGCAGAGCTGGATGAACACAGCAGGCCAAGCAGCATCATAGGAGCAGAAAGGCTGATGTTTCGGGCCCAGACCCTTCA
>NC_063355.1:38850421-38862810 GCF_021869965.1 Rhincodon typus | reverse complement strand
TATTTCTGACTCAAGCATCCGCAGTTCTTACTATCTCAGGCTAAAACTTCATAAAGGCCTGGTGAGGCCACAAGCAGGGTTTGATTTCAGGGCACACTTAAGGAAGGACGTGAGGCTCCTGGAGAGGATCTCCTTGAGGAGATTTACTATAATCGGTCCCAGGGATGAACGGTTTTCAAGGTTAGCTTGAAGCTGGCCATGTTCTTCACGAAGTAAAGGAGGTTTAGGGGCAATTTGACAGAGACATACAAACTGATGACAGATTTAGTTTGGGCAGACAGAACAGTGAGCTATTCCAGGCAACATTCCCTCTCAGCTGCGTGCAGGTAGCCACTCGGACATTCCACCCAGTGATTGGCATGCAGACAGCCATCACAGTATTCCGATTCCAGAAGTCACTGCCAAGCACCTCAGAGGTCTTCGCCGAAGAAAAAAAATTGGGGGGAGGGGGGCAAGTGGGTGAGAACTGGTGATCCCCATGGGCTAATGGTACAGGGACTAGGGGACACAGTTCAAAGTTTTTGGGTGAGATGTGGGGGGAGGAGGGGGATGTGAGGCAGGTTTTATGTTTTATGGAGGGATTGATAATGACCTGGCACTCTCTGTCTATGAGGCAGGGGTGGAAGTGGAGACAGTCAGTCATTCCAAAAGGAGGCTGGATGGTACAAAGGGAACTAAATGTGCACAGCTAGGGGGATAGAGCAAGGGAATGGGACTGACTGGGATTGCTCTCCTAGCCTCAAGTGGCCACGTGGTCTCTTTCTGTGTTATTGTAACTCAATGCTGACCAGTATCTGGGTGCTATTGATAACAATGGTGAACACACATCCTTCTGTACAAAAAGGTTGAGTGTTAGTTGATGTCAGTGAGTTGCCAAAGAAACTGATGAAGGGTCGAAGGACCCAGCGTCAGTGTCTGAACCATCAGAAAGTGAAGCCATTTTGCTAATTTGGTAAATCTGGTAAAACGTTTAAGAGTCATCTGTTCACCTTATTTCTGATAGCTGTAATGTGTCTCACTCTTCTCTTCACCCAGACTGTGTACCAAACATCATATATCTGAGACTTTGATTTTGCAATGAAATGAACAAAAAGAAATGGTACCACAAAAAACACGGCTAAGAAAAAGTGAATGGGACATGCTGGGTCAAAAACCTCGAATACCCTCTGTAACAGAGCCAAGTGTAATGATGCCAAATGGACTGCGACATTCAAGATGGCAGCTCACCACCATATTCTCCAGGGCAGTTAGGGGTGGCAATAAATAGTGGCCTAGCTAGTGAGATCCACATCCCATGAACCGAATGAAAACAGGTTTGTGACATGGAGTCATCAACAGCTTGTCCACATGGATCTCGAATCTTTTCCCAGCTTTCCTCGGCACCCTGTACTTTTGTCTATTCAGGTGGCTGGAGAAGACAGGCTTAATACTATCTCAGTGAGTTTCTGGTCTTTGTTCCGCCTCTCTCCACATAGATCTATCCCACATTGATGAAGCTAAGAACTAATGTCCACAGGCAGACCACTTCACAGCTTCAAGCTGACACGTCAGTGCTGAAGCTATCAATCTCAATTGGAGAATCTAATGACTCTGTCCAAATACCACTAGCTTCTAGTAAGCACGTGGGTACAGTCTCAGGTGTGGTTCAGTGGTTAACACTCTCAGATCAGAGTCTAATGGTTAGCAAACCTTAATCTGGAAACCTGAGAACAGATCTAGCCAGATATGTGATAACAAGGTGTAGAGCTGGATGAACACGGCAGGCCAAGCAGCATCAGAGGAGCAGAAAGGCTGACGTTTCGGGCCTAGACCCTTCTTCAGAAAGCCAGATATGTCTTGTGCATTACTGAGGGAGTGCTGCATTGGCACAGTGGCCCCACTGTTCAGATGGCATGTTAAGCTGAGGCCACATCTGACCGCTTGGGTGGATGTAAAAGATCCCATGGCACTATTTCAAAGGAGAACATGATGTGGAGGTGCCGGTGTTGGACTGGGGTGGACAAAGTCAGAAGTCACACGACACCAGGTTATAGTCCTACAGGTTTATTTGAAATCACAAGCTTTCGGAGCGTAGCCCCTTCGTCAAAAAACGTTTGTTGCAGTCAAGGACATAAAAATAGACGACGATGAGATCATGGTGTCATTTGACGTTACTGCCCTATTCACATTGATCGGCATACCACTAGCAAGAGAAACACTAGCAACACTACTGAAACAAGAACTGGACCCCAGTGACACCATCTCCACAGACAACATGCTGAAATTACTGGACCTATGCCTCACCACCCACTTTACCTTTAATGGCCAAATCTGTAAACAGATCAACGGGACACCTATGGGGTCACCTATCTCCAGACTAATACCAGAAGAGGTGATGCAGAGACTCGAAAGCATGACACTTCCGCTAATCCAACTGAACTATGGATACGCTACATGGACGACACCTTCGTCATTATTAAAAGGAACAAACTAGATGAGACACAGGAACTAACAAATGACACTCTCACTGGGGTCAAATTCACCAGGAAAGAGGAAAAGAATGAACAGCTCCCATTCCTGGATGTCATGGTAAGACGCAGGACCAACGGGGAATTCCTGACAAAAGTACACAGGAAAGCCACATACACTGACCAACTATTGAATTTCAACAGTAACCACCCTACCACACACAAATGAAGTTGCGTGAGAACATTATTTAAATGACCAACAACACACTGCAGCAATCTGGAACTACGCCAAAAAGAAGAAGAATACCTCTACCAAGTATTCAAGGACAACAGATACCTGAACAACTGGATCAGATGATGCCTATCACACAAACAACAGGAAGATACTGCACGCCCTAGCACACTCATCACACTATCTTACATCAAGAACACATCTGAACTGACCACAAGACTCCTACGATCACTGGGCATCAGAGTAGCATACAAACTCACATCAACTCTACGCCAACTGCTAACCCAAACCAAAGACCCGTTACCTACTATGGTCAGCACCAACGTTATATACAAAATTCCTTGCAAAGACTGTGACAAACATCACATTGGACAGACAGGAAGAAAACTGGCCGCAAGAGTACATGAACACCAACTAGCAACAAAAAGACACAACCAATACTCACTCATCTCCATTCACATGGATAAGGAAAACCACCAATTCAATTGGGACAACACCAGGATCCTAGGACAGGTCAAGCAGAGACAAGCACAGGAATTCCTAGAGGCCTGGCTCTTCACTAAGAAGGCCGTCAACAAACATATAGAGCTAGACCCTATATATACTCCACTGCGAAGGAAAACCAGAAGTGAGGTAATCCAACTCAACCGACACCAGAGTTTAAAAACCAAGCAGGAAAACACAACAGCGCTTCATCGGAGGCTGCACTGATGATGTTACCCAGCAGGGTAATGAAACGTCTGCGGAACAACAAACCAGTTCGGCGAGCCAACCAACCACAACACCCGCAACCCAAACTACAGATCTACTCCAAAACCTCGGACTCTTGAAATTGCTGAGTGCAAAATTGCCACTCCACAAGAGGGTCACTGTGAGGCACATTGGAATGTCCTGAAGTTGTATAAGATGCTACAGAAATGCAAACTCTGTTCCCTTTACGATTCTCCAAAAAATAAATTCCATTTGGACTTGGAATTTTGTGTAGTTTTGAATTTGTACACAAGGTAGAACTGCAGGCTGCAATTCCAATATAGAGCTTCAGTGGATGCAGAAAGACGCTAAATACATAGACGTACATAAAAGGAATGACACAATTGTTGATAGTACAGTTTAGGAATGTTTAGCTCCTAAATCTTATTCATTATTAAGCCTACGCCAATGTTGTTTCCCGCTATCACAAGGGGAAAGAAACCCAGCCTCATATTATCTACAGGCTGGTGGCTTCATTTCTACATCCTCTCCCGCACATTCTGCACATTAAATTTATTTGAATTCATTGGGATTTTTCTGAATTCCTCTTAGTGTTTGGAGATCGCACTGTTCAATTTGTTTCTCAGTGAAAACAGAAACGTATTTGTCCTAAATTATGACATATGGAACAAAGGAGGACATGAATTTACCAAATCTTCAGCTGCAGTCATATCTAATACTCCATTGGTTGTGTCATAGGAAGAAATTAAGTACTCAGTCCATGTGGCATCAGGACAGAATGTCCACAGCTGGAATACTGCGAATAGTTTGGGGCTATTTATTGAAGTAAAGATATACTGGCATTGGGAGCAGATTAGAGAAAGTTTGCTAGGCTGATCGCGAGTATAGAGGGACTGCCTTATGAGGAAAGGTTGAGTAGAGTGGGCCTGTACTCATTGAAATTCAAAAGAATGAAAGACAATCTTATTGAAGCATATACGATTTGTAAGGGACTTGACAGGGGAAGTACAAAAGATTCTTTCCCCTTGGGGGTGAGTCTAGGACCAGAAGGGCATCACTTCAGAGGGTGGCGCGGTGGCTCAGTGGTTAGCAATGCTGCCTCACAGCACCAGGGACCCGGTTTTGATCCCACCCTCAGGCAACTGTCTGTGTGGAGTTTGCACATTCTCCCCATGTCTGTGTGGCTTTCCTCTGGGTGCTCTGGTTTCCTCCCACAGTCCCAAAGATGTGCAGGTTAGGTGGATTGGCCATGCTAAATTGCCCAGAGTGTTTAGGGATGTGTAGATTAGGTGCGTTAGCCATGGGAAATGTGGGGTTACAGGGGAAAGGGCAGGGCGATGGGTCTGGGTGGGATGCTCTTTGGAGGGTTGGTGTGCACTTGTTGGGCCGAATGGCCTGTTACAACACTGTAGGGATTCTATGATTCTAGATTAAGGGGTCATATATTTAAGACAGAGATGAAGAGGAATTTCTTCTCTCAGAGGGTGATGAATCCTCGGAATTCTTTACTGCACAGAGCTGTTAAATGCCTTCAAGGCTGAAATAGGTTTTTTTTAATCAGTTAGGGAAACGAGGGTTATGGAGAAAAGGTGGGAAAATCAATGTGAGGATTATCAGATCAACCATGACCTCATTGAATGGCAGAGCAGATTCGAAAGGCTGAATTACCTACTTCTGCTCTGACATATCTTATGGTCTTGCAGCCTGATTCTGTCCTTTGTAACTTTGGAAAAAGTGCAGTTTTTAGGGGAAAGGATTTTGGAAGAGGGAACTGTACTCTTGCAGACCTGCTTTTTCCAGTCCCAACATTTCCTGTTCATATATTAGGTTCCCAGCATCCCCAATACTTTTTTTTTGGCAATGTAAAAAGTTGACTTGCGTTCACTGACGTGGGCACTCCGATTTATGTCACAAGGATTTTGCTGAAAACACAAGCGCCCCTGAGCAGAAACTCGATCCCAAGAAAGCCTGGTCACAATCCCTGCAGGAATATTGAAATTGTTCCAGAAAAGAACAGATAATTCATCCAAAGTGTTGAGTAGCAGAATTCTGGTAACCTAGGCAACGTGAGCTTTAGTAGAAGAGCTCTGCTGAAAATCATATTTGACATTGAGAGTAATAAAGGTACAAAAGAAGAATTTGTGGCATTCAACTAGATCATGGCTGCTTCATACTTAAGAGATAGTAGGAACTGCAGATGCTGGAGAATCCGAGACAACAAGGTGCAAGGCTGGATGAACACAGCAGGCCAAGCATTGTCTCGGATTCTCCAGCATCTGCAGTTCCTACTATCTCTGATTCGATTTTAACCCCACTGCGAAGCCTCTTCTAAGGATGCCTAACCTGAAGAAGTTACCCTCCTCCCTCCGGAAAAGCCTCTCTGCTCCTATGATGCTGCTTGGCCTGCTGTGTTCATCCAGCCTTGCACCTTGTTGCTTCATACTTAACTCTGTTTACCATCTTGAATCCAAACCCCTGACTCTCTCATCAAATCTGCCAAACTCCAACTCAAAATTCCCAACAGTCATTTCTAGAGTCATAGAGTCATTTGGTTCAACTCATCCACATCGAACAGGTTTCCCAAACTAAACTGGTTCCATTTGCCTGCGTTTGGCCCATATCCCTCTAAACCTTTCCTACCCGTGTACCTGTCCAAATGCCTTTTAAATCTTGTAATTGTACCTGCCTCTACCACATGCTCTGGCAGTTCAATCCACATATGCATCACCCTCTGTGTGAAAACGTTGCCCCTCAGGTCCCACTTTGGGGAGACAATTCCAGATTTTCATGTCAGAAAAACTCATTCCAATTTTAAGTCCACGACCATCCCGCTGCCTCCATTACCGGACACCTCACTAGAGGGAACAGCCTTGCTTTATCTTCCTTATCAAATCCTTGTACAATTTTCACCCAAAGAAGGAATTTGGTGGAGAAACTCAGCATCTGTGGAGCAAAAGCAGAGTTAATGTTTCTGGTCCAGTGACCCTTCTTCAGACCGACATAGGTGCTGCCAGATGTGCTGAGTTTGTCCACCAGTTTCTGTGTTTAGTTTCAGGTTTCTAGCATCTGCAGTTCTCTGTTTTATCCTTGTGCAATGTTAACCACCTCAGTTAGATTGTCCCCCAAACACTCTTTAAAAACTGAGATGCAGAGGGATTAATTCCCCCAGATATCTGGAATTCTCTACCCCAGAGAGTTGTGGAGGCTAGATCACTGAAAGTATTGAACGAGGAGGTAGATAGATTTTTGAAATATCAAGGAGCTGAGAGCTATGAGGAGCTGGCAGGAAAGGGGAGTTAAGGGCTAGGGCAGATCAGCGATGATCTTGTTCAATGGCAAGGCAACAGTGGCTCAGTGGTTAGCACTGCTACCTCACATCACCAGGGACCTGGGTTCGATTCCACCCTTAGATGACTGTCTGTGTGGAGTTTGCACATTCTCCCCGTGTCTGCGTGGGTTTCCTCCCACAGTCCAAAGATGTGCAGGTTAGATGGATTGGCCATGGGAAATGCAAGGTTACAGGGATTGTTGGGCTGCTGTTTGGAGGGTTGGTGTGGACTCGATGGGCAGATTGGCCTCTTTCTGCACTGTAGGGATTCTATGACAAGCTTGATGGGCCTGCTCCTATGTCTAATTTAGCCTTCTAAACCTGACTTATTAATTCCTCTCAACTGGGAAAGTAAACTTCAGCTGGATATACAGCTCCCATGATGTAAAATGATGGATAGGACGCACTTGGCGTGGATTGGAGATACAGGCAGCAGATGGTAGAGGACTGAAGGGCAGCCACAAGATCAATGTAACAGTTGAGACTGGAGTTGAAGAAACATGAGACAGAAGTAAGTAATCCTTATGATGGACAGGGTTTAAGATTGCAGTTCAGCTCTGAGTCGACCAGAATATTTACTTAACTTTCTCTTTTCATGGTCCCTGTGTCAATCATTAACTTTCATACTGCAATCCATAGTCTCATAATCCTCTGTGTAAAAATGCTTCCCCTGCTCTGTCATAAATCTCTTATATCTATGTAAAAACCCCATGTCCTCAACTTGTTTTAAACCCATCAAACCACTGGGTGTAATCTACTTCCATCTATCCTGTCCCATCCCTTCATAATTCTAAAATACTCTATTAGAAATGCAGTAATCCCCTCTGTTCCAATGAAACTAGCTCCAATTAACATCAGTCCAAGGAATCCTCGACAGTATTTCTAATTCTCAGAAAGCCATTACTGATAGACTTATGGAATGGCTATTTAAATAATTCTTTATTATTGCAGCAACCCTTGAAGGAAATTAAGGTAAGGTGGATTGTCTAGGAATAAAGCTCAAATATTTTGGACAATGAAAAATATTTCTCTCCTTCACCTTTTCAGTTGTGATGTAAGTTTTTTTCATTCATTCATGGGATGAGGGCATTGCTGGCTAGGTTGCATTCAATGCCCATGCCTAATTGCTCAGACGGTAGTTAAGAGTCAACCACGTTGCTGTAGGTTACATGTTGGCCAGACCAGGTAAGGATGGCAGTTTCCTTCCCTAAAGGACATTAGTGAACCAGATGGGTTTTTCCAACAATCGACAATGGATTCACAGTCATCATTCGATTCTAAATTCCAGAGAGGAATTCAAATTCCACCATCTGCTGTGGTGGGATTCAAACCCAGATCCCCAGAACATTATCTTGGTCTCTGGATTAACAGGCCAGTGATAATACCACTAGGCCATGATCACCCCAATAGATAGAGTGATAGAGATGAAGCTAATTTATTTTTGAGTCTGGGTTTGCAACTCATGACATGTGATTTTCAGTCTGTGTGAATGAAGTGGTTTAATGAGTAACCTGTCAGTATTTCTAGAGCTATATTGTTTAAAAAAAACAGTATGAGAGGAGTCCCTGGGGTAAGAATGATGATTTGTTTGCATTGGGAGAGTTTTACAAACAGACAGAAGAAAACTTGAGGAGCATTAGATTTCCTTCTGTTTAGAAAGATCTAGAATTGTTTTATTTTGCTTTGGGGAAAAGCCCATCGCTCAGAAAGCCTTTTTTTTTCATTTTGCTGAGATCTTGGTGTTTGTTGATGATTGAAACAGCTCTTCCTGAATAAAGGACACTGTCTAGAACTGTTAGGAATTAGGTTACCTCGATGTAAGGGTTTCACTATGAAAGATCTAGACTAGAGTATTTGTTTAGAACTCAGAAGTGGTTATTTGAAGCTGAGAAAGTCGAAGCTCTATTATGTGACTAATCAAGGAAGAGGCTTATAAAACTTTCAAGACAGGGAATCAAAAGAGAAAGTGAAGTTGAGTCTACAGTTGTCATGGGAAAACAACTTCTCAGGTGTTGTCTTGTAACATGATGGAATAGATGGGATTGCACTTCTGCTGTGTGTCTTGAAATCTTTCAATTGTGTTATATGTAAATAATACAATTGAAAAAAAATGTGTTAAATGTAGATAGCTTGGTTTATTCTACTTTATCTTTTCATTTGCTTAATGCGCTTCAGTTTTATTGTTAAAACCAAAGAGGTAGCATTGCAAGCTTACATTTTGTCCCCACCTCTGGGCAGTAACTCCACGTTCAAATTCTACCTCAGGGTCGATGGCCAGGGAGGGTGCATCATGACTTGGTCAAACAGGTTAATTATCAATCTACAAATCTTTCCAGTATGCCTATGGGGGATAGTAAGACCAGGCGAGTCTCCTGGTCAGCCAGACATGGTTGGGAGCTGTAGTACAGTAGCCTCCCCATGTTAAAAGGCTCTACATGCATGTTCTTCCCATGAACAAGTGTCATCCACATTCCAAAGGATAAACACACACTTGGCTGATTTAATAAACTCCTATAAATTAGAGCTCTAAAGACATTTATTAAATAACGTTTTATTTATACGGTTCCTTTCACATTTTCAAGCCATCACCAACTAATTCATCACCAATAACTTGCTTTTGAAGTGTTCCCCCTCGGCAAACTTGAGAAACAATGTGTAAACAGTAAGACGTTGGTGCTGGCTGAGGAACAGACAATGGTCAGGAGACAAGAAACCTCTCAGATATTCACTGAGTCGTGCCATGGTATCTTATACATCATCACCACTCTGTTCATTACTCCAAGACCGGCAGGGGGTTGGGCTGCCCTTCTGTGACTTCATTTTTATCTTTGAAGAATTACTTGAGATGAGCAGGGATCAGACAGTAACATTCTCTCTGAGCTGTGCAGGTGTGTGACTGCACAGAGTCACATTTGTGTCATCATGTGACAGCCTTAAAGGGACAGTGAATACGACACAGCAAAGGGAAATTCAAGGGAACTTTGGCCGACAGGGAATTTTCTTCCCTGATGACTTTGTGCTTTTTTACCAGATTATTTTTCCTCTCCTAGGACGTCGTAGAGCTGAGGACTGGGAGGTACAGGCAGCCAATGGAGGCTGGGAAGCAGTGCAGGATAAGAAATATTTAGACAGTGTGCTCTGTGTGTCATGAGTGTGAGGGAAGCTTGATGGACCAACTGTGTCTTTTCCTATGACCCATAACTATCGAACACAAGTTTAATTCTGGACATAAGGGGCTTATAAACAAGTGCTGCAGTGAGAAATTACTTCATCAAAGTGCTGGAATTGACTGTTTCACACATCTTGGAGGTTGTAGGAGGAATTCACACTCATCAGTTCACTCACATTAGTCTCAGAGTCCTTTTTATCATGCCATTTGATAAATTATCTCTGCCAACATTGGTTATTAATAGATATGAGTTGAAAAGGCCCCTCTGCACCAATGTAATTGCATGCCTCACTAAGTAACAATGAACCACTTGACAAACAATCAACCACGACTATTTAAGCTGAAAATTGACCATGTTTCTGCTGAAATCAATGAATGATGGGTGAGCTGGCTTAGAGGAAATTACCACTTGTATTTGTCTGTCCAGCAACTGAGTCAACAACTGCTTAAATTCATGCTTGATAAAGGCAGGCAGGGCTGAGACACAACAGTCTTTTTCCTTTGAAAAGGCATCTTTCCAATTTGCATTGATGATTACTAAGTGGAAACAGATGGAAGTGCAGAGAATTTCTTAATTTGCAGCATTTTTGAAGTACCCAATAATCAAATCTGGCATTTTAAATTACTTTAATTTTAACCTTGCGTGCCAAGAGTTTTGTCACCTTGGTTTATGCTAAAAATATGTGTTTTAGGTTTTCAAAATGAGGATATCCAACTGGGAAAATCCAACATTTGTGGCATTGTGATCATTACTCTGATTCATCATGAGGCTTTATACCTCAATGTTTCAACAGGGCACAACTGAAAGCCAAAGCCTCCATCCATCTGGTGGTGTGATTGGGAAATAATACTTCATATTCAAAGTCAAAAACTTCCACCACCAACTCTTAACCAAAGAGTGTCCTCGAAAAGGAAATCTGGCCCTCAATTCATATACATTGTCATTTTCAAAACCCCAGCCATCTCATCCTTTGCCCTTTATGTGTAACAACATCACTGCAACTTCTAACTTCCCCGACTTCATTTTTACTCACACCTTCGAAGCTTGAAGTTAAACCATTTCTGTCTCTCACCCTGGCTGTTCCCTCTGGTACAGCCCTCATCAAGTCTCCCTTGGTGAATGCAGGTACAGTTCCAGCGTTTAAAAGACAATAACATAACAACACGAATAGGAAACGTTTGGAGGGATACGGGCCAGGAGCAGAAGATAGGACTAGTTTAGTTTGGGATTATGTTCGGGATGGACCGGTTGGAGCAAAGTGTCTGTTTCCATGCTGTATGACTCTATGACTAGATAGTTGGGGTTTTGAAAATAACATTGTAAGTGAATTGAAGGCCAGGTTTCCTTCTCATAGACACAATTGAATGTTCTTTGATTAAGAGTTGGTCGTGAAAGACTTTGACCATTTTAAAATACTCTTCTAACCCACTGGTATCCCACTGGTCAACAGAATTATCAAACACAGACAATTTCAAACAAAATTTGGTATCAGCACAGATTCAAACAAATGCCTTGTTGCATCTATAACTTACAAGGAACTGGTTAAGTTTCCTTCAGTTGAACAAATTAAGCTGTTGCAAACTAAGAGCTAAGAACTAGAAATGTTTTGCCTGTGTGGGCTGTTATTAGAACAATGTATCTGCTGAGCCGTTAATTATAATTTTGCTTGATAGCAGATTTCAGATTTATTCAACTCATTATTATTATGCCAACTTTATGTCACTTAATCTCTGAGAGTTTTGCACTTCATTTAAGTATAGCACAAAACTTTGAAAAATGCATCAAGGTTTATATTAGGTGTTAACTACTGGTATATTTATATGCCTCCATTAATTGCTTTCAAGAAAATGTTTGAGGTCAACTAGACTCGAACCCTAATTATGTGGACACCCTTGCGGCCTCCATAGATACCTCCTTCAGGCCAATTCTTCTCCCCTTAATTCAGGATGTCTAAAAAAGTTCACTCTCCTTAGTTCCTAACTGAATTGAATTGAATCATTTATTGTCATGTGTATTCAATGTAAAGACACAGTGACAACTGTGTACCTTTGCCATACATACATGGCACCTTTCACATTAACTTAGCATAAGACACACAAACAAAAACTTAAGTGAGCCCAACTACCATTTTCACTGCTGTCGTCCCACTCGGGGCTTTCCAGTCCACGCCATGCTGCTGCCAGTGTCCCGCTCAGGGCTATCTCACTGGCCCCATTCTCACCGTCAGTGACTCACCGACCCGGCTAACACTGTCACTGCCTCACCGGCCCCGCTCTCACCAACCCCGCTCTCACCGTCACTGCCTCACCGGCCCCGCTCTCACCGTCACTGCCTCACCGGCCCTGCTCTCACCGACCCCGCTCTCACCGTCACTGCCTCACCGACCCCGCTCTCACCGTCACTGCCTCACCGGCCCCGCTCTCACCATCACTGCCTCACCGGCCCCTCTCTGAGCGTCACTGCCTCACCGACCCCACTCTCACCGTCACTGCCTCACCGGC
>NC_063355.1:38831308-38849921 GCF_021869965.1 Rhincodon typus | reverse complement strand
GCTTGGCCTGCTGTGTTCATCCAGCTCTACACCTTGCTATCTCAGATGGCATAGTGTAACCAAGTTACAAGCAAAGAAAACAAAAGCCATAGATGGGCTGGTTTGTACGGACAAGTGAAATTTATTTCTTTTTACTCCCACTCTTATTTGTTTTTATTCATCCATTGGATGAGGGCGTAGCTGGCTGTACCAGGATTTATTGCCCATCCCTAGTTGCCCTTGAGAAGGTGGTGGTGACCCACCTTCTTGAATCACTATAGTTCATTTAGTGTTGGTAGACCCACAATTAGGGAGGGAGTTCCAGGATTTTGACCCAACAACAGGGAACGATGATATATTTTCAAGTCGGGATGGTGAGTGACTCGAAGGGGAACTTGCAGGGGTTGATATTCCCATTTTTCTGCTTCCCTTATTCTTCTGGAAGTGGTTGTAGGTTTGGAAGGTGCTGTCTAAGGATCTTTGGTGAATTGCTGCAGTGCATCTTGTAGACAGCACAGACTGCTGCTACTGGTTGGTGGAGAACATGACTCTTTGTAGGTATTGTGCCAATAAAGTGGGCTGCTTTTTGCTGGATGGTGTCAAGCTTCCTGAATGTTGTTGGAGATGCATCAGTCCAGGCAAGTGGGGAGTATTCCATCGCACCTCTGACTTGTGCCTTACAGATGGTGGATAGGGTTTAAGGATTCAGGAGATGAGTTACTTCCTGCAGGATTTCCAACCCTGGTCTACACTTGTAGGTCATTGATGAAGCAGCTGAAGACAGTTGGGCCTCATACATTACCCTGATCAACTCTCGCAGAGATGTCCTGGAGCTAAGGTGACTGATCTCTAACAACCACAACCAAAATCTTTGGTACTAGGTATGTCTCCAACCAGCAGTGAATTTATTACTGATTGTCATTGACTCCAAATTTTCTAGGGCTCCTTGATGCCACACTTGGTTGAATGAGGCTTTGATGTCAAGGGCTGTCACTCTCACCTCACCTCTGGATTTCAGCTGTTTTGTCCATGTTTGAATGGAGGCTGCAATGAGCTCAGGGATGCTGAATGTGTTAAATGGCCCTGACAAAACCCAAAACTGAGCTACAGTGAGTGGGTTATTGTTCAGTAAGTACTGTTCTATAGATCTGACGATGACACTTTCCATCCCTTTGCTAGTGATTGAGAGTAGGCAGGTGGGGCAGTAATTGTTTGGGTTTTGGTTTGCCCTGCTGTTTGTGTACGGGTCATATCTAAGTATATTTCCACATTGTTGCATAGATGACAGTGTTATAGCTGTAGTGGGACAGCTTGGCTAAGGGTCCTGGCAAGTTCTGGGCAACAAGTCTCTAGTATAATTGCCAGAACGTTGTCAGCACCTATCATCTTTACAGTATCCAATGCCTTCAACAGTTTCTTGTTATCACAAAGAATGAATCGAAGACTGGCATCTATGATGTTGCCGACTTCCAGGAGAGCATTTGATGTTTGAAGTTGCAACTCTGAAGTCTTTGACAACCAATGAGTTCAGCAACCACCTGGATATCCATGCCTAAACCACTTGTTCAGTGTATTGGTTTGGTGCACAAGAGTATGGGATCAAAGCAGGAGTTTGGCACAAAGTAATGACGCTCAGTGAAGAACCAGCACAGGCACAATGGGATGAATGGCCTCCTTCTGTGCCATAACGATACTGTGATTCTGTGTTCTGCATGGGGCAACACGATCAATTGACACACTCAATGTAACAAAAAGAAAACAAAAATGACTTGTCACTCTAAACTGGCTTGTCTATGACCATTGTTTCCCTTGCTTGTTGCCTTCCAATACAAGCTGCCCTTGGCTTTGCTTTCCCTGGCTCAGATGAAAGGAGAAACATTATTTGATCATCCTTATGGCCCATTCCTATATGCCTGAATGACCAATTCCTGCCCTTCTATCCCTAACTGTAGAGCTGCCTTCTGGGAGTTTGTTGCTTAAATGTTTGAAGAAAAAGAGGAGGTTTCAGTCATCGATTTCTAAATAAATCGGGGTGGCTTTGGCTTTCTCCATTGTTAATCTTGACAACAGCGTCTGCAAAATGAGAAGACTCCGGCAGCATAATTAAATAAAAACAAATTGATGCAATTACATATATATTCTTTATTTATTATTCCTTTCTTTGCCGCAATGTCCCAGGATCATTGACTCTGCCTTTAGCATTATTACCCACGCAGCCCCTTTAATTGACAGTGCAAACCATGCTCTTTGTCATGGGCCTGGGATGGAACGGGGCAGGGGACTGTCGCACTTCTTTCTCCAGCTATTTATTTCTTCCTAACTAGCTAGTAACGATGAGTATTATGAGGGAGACCTCTCTCCCTAGAGTGTAGGAGGCTGAGGAGTGACCTATAAAGGTTTATAAAATCATGAGGAACGTGGATAGGGTGAATAGCCAAGATCTTTTTCCCAGGGTAGGGGAGTCCAAAACTAGAGGGCATAGGTTTAAGGTGAGAGGGGAAAGATTTAAAAGGGACCTAAATGGGACAATTTTTTCACACAGAGGGTATCACGTGTATGGAATGAGTTGCCAGAGGAAGTGGTGGAAGCAGGTACAATTACAACATTTAAATAACATTTGGACAGGTACATGGAAAGGAAAGGTAGAGAGGGATATGGGCCAAACACAGGCAAATGGGATTGGTTTAGTTTAGGAACCTTGGTTGGCATGGACAAGTTGGACCGAAGAGTCTGTTTCCGTGCTTATGACTCCATGGCTCTATGGCTATCTATCTAGTCATGGTCAGAGTGCTGGTTGTAAAGGTTTGTTGAGCACACAATTATGGCTGCACTTCCTACTTTGCCAACAGTAATTACAGCTCAAAGGTAATTGACAGGCTGCAAAGTGCTTTGGGGTGTCCGTTGATTGCATAAAGGTGCTGTTCAAATGCAACTCATAGAGTCATACAGCATGGTGTTTCCCGTCTCTGCGAGACAACAGTATATGCACGGACAGAGATACTGCAGAGACACTTGGAGCTCTGTAAAAGTCAATTAATTTATTAACTATTTAAATGAATAATACACTACTAGAGATATCTCAATCACTGTCTATCACTTCTCTGGGTTCTGTAATGAACCCTAAATGTAATTACCTGGGAGACTTTGGCAGCTGGCCGGGTTGGAACGCTTCTCGACATCTTCACCATGCCTCCTGATGTAGGGTACCTCTGTTCAATGGTTAATCTCCGGTGTTCTGCTGAAAAATCAAGGATTTCTCAGGTTGAGTTACACACAGGTCTCTGTGCTAAGTGTGCACCTTAATTTGGAATTATCTGTTCACGTTACCAATCCAGAATGTTTCGTCCTTATTTTGTAGAGGCAGCAGTTACCGATTTCCTAGAATCTTAGCCCTCAGCAGACCTGAATGACTCAGCATAGTTCCACTCACATAACAGCCCACTCTAAAGCCTCTTATCAGTTCCTGTATCTTCAGCCTTCTCCAACAAAGGAAATAGACTCTTCAATTCAACTCATCTGCACTGAACAGACTTCCCAATCTGACCTAGTCTCATTTGCCAGCATTTGGCCCATGTCCCTCTAAATCCTTCCTATTCATGTACCCATCCAGATGTCTTTTAATCTTTGTAATTGTACCAGCCTCCACCACTTCCTCTGACAGCTTGTTCCAAACATGCATCACCCTCCTGCATGAAAAAGTTACCCCTCAGGTCCTTTTTAAATCTTTCCCTTCTCATCTTAAATCTATGCCCTCTAGTTTTGGACTCTCCCATTCTCAGAAAAAAGACCTTGACTATTCACCCTATCCAGACCCATTCTGATTTTATAAAGCTCTGTAATGTCACCTCTCCCCAGCACCTTCCAGGGACAAAAAAGTCCCAGCCTATTCAAACTCTCCCTATAGCAAACCCTCCAGTCCCAGCACCATCCTTTCAAATGTTTTCTGCACCTTCTGAAGTTTAACACATCTTTTCTATAGCAGGGTGACCAGAATTGTATGCAGTATACTAAATGCTCTGACCAATGAAGGCAAGTATGCCAAATGCCTTCTTCACCATCCTGTCTACCTGCAACTCCACTCTTCAAGAACTATGCACCTGCATCCATAGGTGTCTTTGCTTAGCAACCCTCCCCAGGCCCCTATGATTAACCAGTTAGGGTGGCACATTGGCTCAGTGGTTAGCACTACTGCCTCACAGCACCAGGGTCTCAGGTTTGATTCCAGCCTGGGGCAACTATCTGTGTAGAGTTTGCACATTCTCCCTGTGTCTCCATGGGCTTCTTCCCACAATCCAAAGATGTGCAGGTTAGGTGGATTGGCCATGCTAAATTGCCCATAGTAGCCAGGGATGTGCAGGCTAGGTGGGTTAGCCATGGGAAATGCAGGGTTACAAGAATAGGGAGGATGGTGTGGGCCTGAGTGGAATGCTCTTTGGAGGCTTGATAGGCCAAATGGCCTGATTCCACATTGCAGGGATTCTACCATTAACTGTATAGGTCTTTCTTTTTAAAAGTAAAGAATAACGTTCCTCTAACTTGTTGGTTTGTTGTATGGGATGGCGTTTCAATGAGATTGACTGCTTCTGATATTACTGCTGCTGAACACCTTGAGATCCTTTTGATTTGATGCCAGATTTGACTCACATTGTGAAAGAGGCAAAGCACAGCACAGCAAGGATTGGATCTTTGTGGGCAGCTTTCTTCAGGGTTGGCAGCAAGCATTGACCCCTCATTGCTGAATCTAATCCAAGTCTCTTTTTTGCTGTATTCTATTTTTGGAGAATCTAGCCAATATTAAACAAAAAAGTAATCATGTACTTTAAGAGAGGAAGGTTTACTTCATAGAACTGTAAAGAACTTACAATGTCAAAATGGGCCATTCTGACCAACGGCTCCATGCTAGTGTCCCTTAACTGCAAATAAAAATATGGAGAAATGGTTAACAGGGTGCCAAATTAAAATCAGCGAACTTATGTTTGAGATAATACTCATATTTAAAGAAAGCAAAGCTGATGAGAAAAAGAGAAAGGCTTACCTAGAAAATTATGACTGTTGTCTGCCTCAGAGATCCATATACAAGGGTTCTTCCAGATCTTGGTCCATCTGAACTGTCCATCGCTATCATGAACACATAGATCTTGAACCCCAGAATCCATCAATCCCACCATATAGGTGGATCTTTTGGCAAAGAAAGGAAATACGTTGAGTTGGTAAATTCATTATTTTTGGCATCATCCCTGTTGCCACTCTGTTTATGTGACTCAGAGCTAAGCAGAGATGACACTAGCTTCTATGTATGTGACAGGTTTTATTCACAATACTTTAAAATGTCTGCTCCATGTTTCTGCTCTGATTTCCAACTCCTTCCATAGTTTGTTTACTTTACTCTGAGTCCACCCCTAAACCTACCAACCAAGCACAGTGAGCCCAAATAGTAAACAGGCTCACATTATTAAGCACAGAGCAATTGATCACTACAATGACAGTGACAGAGAGTTACAACTGCCAGAGAATCATCCTGTCAAATTTGTCTGTTTGCAATATTATTGCATTCAGCTCAGCTTGGGCACTCACAGAGTCAGAGTCATAGAGATATACAGCACGGAAACAGAACCTTTGGTCCAACTTCTCCATGCCGACCAGGAAATCTAGTCCCATTTGCCAGCAATTGGCTCATATTCCTCTAAACCCTTCCTATTTATGTACCCATCCAGATGCTTTTTAAATGTTGTAATTGTACCCACCTCCACCACTTCCTCTGACAGCTTATTCCATACATACACCACCCCTTGCGTGAAAAAGTTGCCTCTTAGGTCACTTTTACACCTTTCCCCTCTCACCCTAAACCTACGCCCTCTAGTTTTGGATTCCCCTACCCTGAGGAAAAGACCTTGCCTATTCACACTATCCATGCCCCTCATGATTTTATAAACCTCTATAAAGGTCACCCCTCAGCCTTCAAGACTCCAGGGAAAATAGCCCCAGCTTATTCAAACTCTCCCTGTAGCTTAAACCCTCCAACCCTGGCAACATCCTTGTAAATCTTTTGTGGGCCCTTTCAAGTTTCACAACATCTTCCTAGAGTAGGAAGATGAGAATTGCACACAATATTCCAAAAGCAGCCTAACCAATGTCCTGTATGGCCAGAAAATGATATCCCAACTCCTATACTCGATGCACTAACCAATAAAGGCAAGCATACCAAATGCCTTCTTCACTAGACTCTCTACCAGCGATTCCACTTTCAAGGAACTATGAATCTCCACCCCATAGTCTCTTTGTTCAGCAACATTCCCCAGTGACATTGTGATGTGTAACAGTTAACAGCAGAGTGTCGCAATTTCTTTCTTTCCTCCTGTATGGCCACTTCTTGAATAATGGGTAACTGTGGGCAACTTTTATTTTGAATGTGTTCAGCCAATAGGATTATCTTTCACTTCCTGCCCCTTGCATAGAAAGCAAAACTTTGCCTTGGAGCAGCTGAATATTGTGCGAGTGGCTTTCAGTTAATTTTTTTCAGGTGGTCAGAATAAAAATACTCAGCTACAACTGGGAACCGCAAAGCTATTGAGATAGCAGGCAGATCACGTAACACCCTCCAATGAAGCAATAATTAGGCGATGTGACCAAACTGCCTGGTGTGGACAGATGCTTCACAACCTGAGAAGGCACCATACATATTAATGGGTCTCACAAGTACATCTTCCTCCACTATGTTTCCACTGGAGCTTACATTTTCTTTCTCCATCATCTAATATTTAAGCCATAATGTTGTGTATACGTCTGCTGCAGGGAATAAGGGGGAACTTGGTTTGAGAAACTCTTTGGAAACAGCCCTGCATTAGGCTGCGGTGAATCTGAATGAGATATGTAGCTGACACAATTCTGGAGCTTTAGCTGGGTTGACTAACCCGACTCTGACAATTCCAGGAGAAGGAGGGGACAATTGCTTACAATCCTAAGGGTCAAAATCTCCTTCTGCATGTATTCCAGGGTAGTATTCCTAAATTTGGTCATTGACTATAAATGTTCAAAATTTCTATTATAATCAATCATCATTCTATCAAGTAATGTTTGTTGAAAAATTGGATAGAATTTAAAGCACAGTGTCAGCGTTTATTCTCAGTTCTCTTTCATCTCATGGTTTCAGGATGTGATTTTATTTCTAGCTTCTAGATTCCTCATAAATGCATCAATATGCACTTGATTGAGCAGAATTTTGTCTATTCATGTGAGGAAAGCCAATCTGCATATCCCTTGTTTCTTTAGCATTCAAGCAAGTGAGTGCGTTAGTGGCCAGGAATTGAATGCATTCCACTTCAGGAGCACTTGCAAACTACACAGGTTGACAGAATGGGAGTGAAAACCTGCAGCAGATCTGGCAGCATCTGCGGAGAGAGAAGGCAAGTGAATGCTTGAAACGTTAAGCTGGATTTTGCAGACATTGTGTGCCTCATTCCCCCAACTGAAATGTTGGTCAGTGTTTCCGAAGGAGTTAAGGTTTGAATCACAGTGAACCTCACCCAATCTGAAGGTTGTGTTCTATATAAAGGCAGCAGATGTGTTCAGTGCAGTTCCAGAGAAATCTTAATGATTGTCCCTAGCAAGTTAATACAAACTGTACCTTTTCCTATCTTGCAATACCTTTCTCTGTTTCCTGTTTAGACTCATCAGTGAGCTATCCAGTACGACTGATAATTAGATAGGCCCTAGACTCAGTAATAGAGACAAAAGTAAAGGCTTTTGTGGTATTGCGTTAGTGCCCCTACCCTGAGCCAGAAGGCCCAGTTCAAGTCCTACATGGCCCAGAAGTGTACAATAACATCCCTGAATAGGTTGATCCAAAATACATACATTTACTTCTGTACCTGGTCTGCAATGCTGAAATTGTTACTTTTGAGCTAACTCTAATTGCTAGCATGCGATGCCCTGATTGGCCAGATGGTTCAAGGCCAGTCCCTTAAGTTCAGGATTCTGACTTTGTTACCCCAGTTATGTGTTCTGGATCCTCTCTGAGGCTCTGTTGACTAATACCAATTGGATTCAAGTTATTGGCCAAAACTATATGCCTACCCCCCATGTTATCTATTAGAAGTCGCATACAAGTCCTTTGGCCTTCGTGAGCACCAGCCTAAGCCTTGCTGTTATGTGCACAAGCTGCAGATTTAATTGGTGCACTCTTTCTAGCTCAGTTAGCTGGACAGCTGGTCTGCAATGTAGAGTAATACCAACAGTGTGGGTTCAGTTCCACGAAGGACACTCCTTCTCACCCACTCCCATTGTCTGAGGTGACCCTTTGGTTAAACTGCCACCAGTCATCTCTCTTTCTAAAGTGGGTCTATGATAACTTTACCTTTTCTCAGCTTTAGTTTCGCTTCGATTCCAATTTATTAGAGTTACTGCCGATTGTATGCCGGGTTATTTCAGCTCTTGGAGCTTGAGACCCTTCGGTTTTTACATCCAACTTCAATTGGATTGGCCCACACTTCTGGACAAAGTACAGTCCCTGGGCAGCGAACGGGTTCCGTTCTTGAGTTCATTCACAAATCAGTTTGGTACATAAATCAGAACACAACGCAGGGCAATATAAAAAAACCATTCATAAGTACGAGGAAATAATTGTACGTCAGATATTTAAAATTACACCATGGCATGGGGTCGTATTCATTGGTACAAGTGTTCATGAGTCAGACATTTGTAAACAAGGGACCCTCTGCACTGCAGCTGCCTTCTGCAGGAAGGTTGACTCTACCCCACTCAGCACCTGCCATCAGGCATTCGGAAGGATTTGCAGGCAGATCATCAAACTTAATGATCAAGTTATAAACACACCTTCCCTGGTCAACAGTCTGGGCTCAAACCTGAAATTTCTGGACGAGGCTTCACACAAGACCCTCCTGAAACAGCCACCATGAGAAAATATTCAAGGGTGCGGATTTACAAGCAAGAGATTGCGCCTCACAATTCGACTGAAATTCACTGAGGTGCTCATTGAATTAGTTGGTGATGGCTTTTTAAAGTTAGAAATTTTCAGGATGATATTTATTGATGCTTCACATTTAAGGGTTCTGGAAAAGCTTAGAGGATTTAAAGTTACTGAAAAAAAACATTAGTTAGTTGGATTCAACATGAGGTGGTGACACAAAGTGGTATGTGGTCTGGTCTTGGTCCCTTTTTGGTTCTGCATTTGTGAAACAATGTGAAAGAGCTCAGCCTGCATAAGGAGCTGATGGTACCAACTTATGGAACTGGGTAATTGGCAGTAACCACAGGGTTCTCACAGGGTCAGATGTTGCTCAGTGGGGAGCACTCACATTTCTCTGTCAGAACTGTGTTTGAAACCCTATACCAGAGATCTGAACATACAAATCCAGGCTGGCACTCCTGTCAGAGTGTTAGCTGCTGCCTTTTGGAAGAGTTGTTAAACTGAGGCAGTCTACCCTTTCACATGGACGTAATCTATCCTTTATCACTTGTTGTTCGTGGGAGCTTCTGTGTACAAAGTGACAGCTTTATTCCCTGCATTGCAACAGTGACTGCAATTGCAAAGTACCCCATTTGGCTACCAAGTGTGCTGCAGTATTGAAAGATGCTACATAAATGCAAGGCTTTACACAGCCTGAAAAATGGAAATAAGTTGCAAAGTTAACATAACTTTCAGCTGACTTCTGAATCCTGTCACTGTCCCTATTACCAGACTATCTACCTCTCCATCCTGAAAATACTCCATTAACTCCTAGGTTACATTAACATTCAAGCTAGCTCTTTAAACCAGCTCCCTAATTATTCGGGAGATCCACATCTGTGACAATATAATATCCTCATCATTATTCCTTCTCAACTCACCTTCCATTATTGAAAGCAAGCAGTTTTGGAAGCTGCATTTTAATTAATTGCCTGAACAACTGCGATATCATAATTGCTGCCAACATGCAACATATTAAATGCCAGTTGTATATAAGGCAATGTTTTTATTGAGTCGATGGAGATGATGTGGCCTATACATTGTGAATCAACATTGCAGCAAAAAGTTGTCACTCCAGCTCCACCTCAGCTGTCCAAAACCATGTGGAAAATTGAAAGCTTCTTTTTAACCAGCATTTATGTAGAAATATGGCATATAGTTTCGGCTGGATACAATTGTGAATTGTTCCACTGTAGGGAGTCATTAACAATCATTAAGATGCAATCTGGACAGATACTTTAGGATGTTAGTCAATATAAGAGTTTTACAGTGGCATCGAATAACGAGTTTTCCTATTTAATCTCAAGTATCACTAGAAAAGCTCAGAAATTATTATTGTTCTCACGCTGCCCTTGTTGAGCTGATAGGCTATGGTGGCTCAGTTGTTAGCACTGCTGCCTCACAGCGCCAGGGACCTGGGTTTGATTCCACCCTCAGGTGACTGTCTGTGTGGAATTTGCACAGTCTCCCCGTGTCTATGTGGGCTTCTTCTGGGTGCTCCGGGTTTCCTCCCACAACAAAGATGTGTAGGTTAGGTGAATTGAACATAGTGTCCAGGGATGTGCAGGCTGGGTGGATTAGTCATGGGAAATGTGTGGTTACAGGGATAGGGTGAACCTCGGTGGGATGCTCTTCTGAGGGTCAGCGTGAACATGATGGGCCAAATGGCCTGCTCGCACACTGTAGGGATCCTATGATACTATGGGCCTTGATGTGCCACTGCAGTCTTTGTGGCTGCCTTACACTATCAGTGCTGTTAGGTTCCAGTTAGTTACCACTTAATTAAAGTTTCCACCTTCATTTTGAATACTATTACTGTCCTTTTGGGAAGCAAATCCTCCATCCCTACTTGGTATGGCCTACATGTGGCTCTGGGCCCACAGTGATTGACTGTTAACTGCCCTCTGAAATGCCAAGCAAGAGTTTCAGTTCAAGGACAATTAGGGATGAGCAATATTGCTTGGCCTTGCCAACAACGCCCACATTGCACAAAAAGAAGAAAAGATATTATTAATTGATCTAGGCATATCATAGGAATGACAATGCATATCCCAGTTCAGGGTGTGATGTATTTTGGTGGAAAATTTGGAAGGGGTGCTGTTCCCATCCACAAGCTGCCTTTGTCCTTCTAGGTGGTTGGGATTGTGTGTGTGGGAGGTGCTTCTGAAGAGGTTGCAATCGTTTTACATGTTGTGTCCTGTCGATGCTATATAATTTTATTGTATGTTACCCCACGGTGTCCTCAGAGCATGGTGTTCCCCAAGCACACCCATGTGGACTTGGACCAGGAATAATAACAGAAAGTGCTGGAGAAACTCAGCAGATCAGGCAGCTACCGCAAAGAGAGAAACAGAGTTAAAGTTTCGAGTCCAATGTGACTCTTCTTCAGCTCTGAAACATTAACTCCGTTTCTTTACACACAGATGCTGTCAGATCTGCTAAGGTTTTCCAACATTTCTGTTTCTCTTTCAGATGTTCAGCAATGTGCCATACTTTGCTTTTGTTTTGAACGAGGTCAGAAGTCACACGACACCAGGTTATAGTCCAACAGGTTTAGTTGAAGATTTCTGAGTGTCACTCTTTCATCAGGCGAAGTTTGTTTTGAATTGGACAAGGAGCTTTCCTTCAATTAGTGAGGATCCGAATTCGGCAATATTTTGAAGATTTTGGGGACCACAATATGCAGTGAGACCTTCTTATTGGAACAATCATGTACAAATACTCTCTCATTGAAATCTCCAATATTGGTACCACCTACCCGCTGCTTCAATGGTGGTGGAATTCTTTCAAAGACATTACTTGCATCGTGGACAATGGGGAACCTGTGGATGTGGTGTATCTGGATTTCGAGAAGGCATTTGACAAGGTGCCGCACCAAAGGCTGCTACATAAGATAAAGTTGCACGGTATTACAGGTAATGTATTGGCATGGATAGAGGATTGGTTGACGAGTAGAAAACAAAGAGTAGGGGTAAATGGGTGTTTTTCTGGTTGGCAGTCAGTGACTAGTGGTGTGCCTCAGGGATCAGTGTTGGGACTGCAATTGTTTACAATTTACATAGATGATTTGGAGTTGGGGACTAAGTGTGCTGTGTCAAAATTTGCAGATGACACTAATGTGAGTGGTAGAGCAAAGCGTGCAGAAGACACTGAAAGTCTGCAGAGGGATATAGATAGTCTAAGTGAGTGGGCAAAGTTCTGGCAGATAGAGTACAATGTTGATAAGTGTGAGGTCATCCATTTTGGTAGGAATAACAGCAAAATGGACTATATTTTAAATGGTAAAAAATTGCAGCACGCTGCTGTGCAGAGGGACTTGGGTGTCCTTGTGCATGAATCGCTGAAGGTGGGATTGCAGGTGCAGCAGGTAATTAAAAAGGCAAATGGAATTTTGTCTGTCATTGCTAGAGGGATGGAGTTTAAAAACAGGGAGGCTATGCTGCAGCTGTATAGGGTCCTGGTGAGGCCACACCTGGAGTACCGTGTGCAGTTTTGGTCTCCTTACTTGAGAAGAGATATACTAGCACTGGAGGGGGTGCAGAGGAGATTCACTCGGTTGATTCCAGAGTTGAGAGGGTTGGATTATGAGGAGAGACTGAGTAGACTGGGATTATACTCATTGGCATTCAGAAGAATGAGGGGAGATCTTATAGAAACATATAAGATTATGAAGGGAATAGATAAGGTGGAGGCAGGGAGGTTGTTTCCGCTAGCAGGTGAAACTACGACTGGAGGGCATCGCCTCAAAATAAAGGGAAGCAGATATAGGACTGAGGTCAGGAGGAACTTCTTCACCCAAAGGGTTGTGAATCTGTGGAATTCCCTGCCCAGTGAAGCAGTTGAAGCTACCTCACTGAATGTGTTTAAGGCAAGGCTAGATAAATTTTTGAACAGTAAAGGAATTAAGGGTTATGGTGAGTGGGTGGGTAAGTGGAGTTGAGTCTCAAAAAGATCAGCCATGATCTTATTAAGTGGCAGGGCAAGCTCGAGGGGCCAGATGGCCTACTCCTGCTCCTAGTTCTTATGTTCAGTGATGCCCATCTGGTGCCCGCACTTTCATTATGCAGCTGTTTTGTTTTCCAAGTTCTGATCCCATTCAGACTTTTCAAAAGGAAGTTTATGGTTTATCTTGAGAGCATTGCTCGGTTGGCTGGAATCTTTTATTCATTCACGGGATGAGGAGGTCATTGGCTAGACCAGCAGTTAGTGCCCAGACAACCATTAAGAGTCAAGTTGCTGTGGGTCTGGAGTCATATGTAGATGAGAGCTGTTAAGGTGGCAGTTTCCTTCCCTAAAGGATGGTAGTGAACCACATGGGTTTTTCCGACAAAAGACAATGGTTTCGCCGTCATCGTTAGACTATTAATTCCATTTTTTAAAATTACATTCAAACTCCACCATCAGCCTTGGTGGGATTTGAACTTGGGTCCCTAGAACATTACCTGGGTCTCTCGATGAACAGTCCAGCAATAGTACCACTGGGCCATCACCTCCTCTGCATGGCTGGTGAGTGATGCCAACACTGTTGATTCAATTTCTGCACCAGAGGTTACCATGAAGGGCTCTCCATCTCAACCTCTCCTCTTGCTGGAGGTGCTGGGACCCTCATGTTAAACCATCAGCAGTCATCACTCTCTAATGAGAGAGCAGCCCAATGGGTGATTTTACCTTTTCACTGCAAGATCCACCAGAATGATCCTTTGGCAGCTGTTCTCATCCTGCTATCTCCTGAGACCTAATACATTCATAGCTGTAGCAGCCAAACCATGCTTGGCATGGACATTGCTTTGTACCTTTTTTTAATTTTATGTTAGATTTGGAGGATAATGATTCTGAGATGGAACAATGGCTTGCATTTCATTTGACTTTTCCCAAGATCCAAACACCTAAGACCTAGGAAGAGAAACGAGGGAATGTCCAAGAATATCTGCCATCATTGTCCACGTTTCCTTGAGCCTTACCTTCAGATGGAAACTAGAACAGGGTAGCTGTCTGTCTCTTTGAGGAGAACTACAGCATTCGTCTTGGCTCCGCCCTCTTCAACTAGATCCTCAGCTTTCTGACCCCCAGACTGCAAACAGTGAAGATAGACAACTGCACCTCCTCCACGATAACTCTCAATACTGGAGCCCCCCAGGGATGCATTCTCAGCCCGCTACTGTACTCCCTGTACACCCACGACGATGTTGCCAAATTCCGAACAAACACCATCTACACGTTTGCTGATGACACCACTGTGGTAGGACAGACAAACAACGATGAGTCAGAATACAGGAAGGAGATAGAGGGCTTGGTGATATGATGCAAAGATAGCAACACCTCTCTCAATGTTGGGAGAACTAAAGAACTGAACATTAACTTCAGAAAGAAAGGAGGAGAATATGCTCCCATCTACATCAACGGAGCGGAGGTTGAGAGGATTGAGAGCGTCCTAGGTGTGACAATAACCAACAACTTATCTTGGACTTACCATGTAGATGCAACAGTCAAGAAGGCACAACAGTGCCTCTTGTTCCTCAAGCAGCTCAAGAAATTAGGCATGTCCATAAGCACCCTCACCAACTTTTATAGATGCACCATAGAAAGAATGCTGTCTGGGTGTATAATGGCTGGTATTGCAACTGCTGTGCCCAGGACTGTAAGGAACTACAGAAGGTTGTGCGCACAGCCCAGACCATCATGAAAACCAATCTCCTATCAGTGGTCCTTGTTTTTCAAGGACCGTAACTTCCCCTCCTCGGTGGTCGAGAACGCCCTCAACCATATCTCCCACATCTCCCGCACCTCATCCCTCACACCCCGTCCACGCAATAAGAACCAAAAAAGAATCCCCCTCGTCCTCACGTACCACCCCACCAACCTCCGGATCCAATGCATCATCCTCCGACACTTCCGCCATCTGCAATCCGACCCCACCACCAAAGACATCTTTCCCTCCCCACCCTTATCTGCTTTCCGGAGGGACAACTCTCTCCGTGACTCCCTTGTCCGCTCCACACTCCCCTCCAGCTCCACCACACCCGGCACTTTTCCCTGCAACCGCAGGAAGTGCTACACCTGCCCCCATACCTCCTCCCTCACCCCCATCCCAGGCCCCAAGAAGACTTTCCACATCAAGCAGATGTTCACCTGCACATCTGCCAATGTGGTATACTGCATCCGCTGTACCCGGTGTGGCTTCCTCTACATCGGGGAAACCAAGCGGAGACTCGGGGACCGCTTTGCAGAACACCTACGCTCGGTTCGCAATAAACAACTGCACCTTCCAGTCGCGAACCATTTCAACTCCCCCTCCCATTCCTCAGACGACATGTCCATCCTGGGCCTCCTGCAGTGCCACAACGATGCCACCCGAAGGTTGCAGGAACAGCAACTCATATTCCGCTTGGGAACCCTGCAGCCCAATGGTATCAATGTGGATTTCACAAGTTTCAAAATCTCCCCTCCCCCCACCGCATCCCAAAACCAGTCCAACTCGTCCCTGCCTCCCTAACCTGTTCTTCCTCCCACCTATCCCCTCCTCCCACCTCAAGCCACACCTCCATCCCCTACCAACCAACCTCATCCCGCCCCCTTGACCTGTCCGTCCTCCCTGGACTGACCTATCCCCTTCCTAACTCCCTACCTACACTACCTTTCCTGGCTCCATCCCCGCCTCTTCGACCTGTTTGTTTCCTCTCCACCTATCCTCTCCGCTATCCCTCTTCTATCCGCCTCCCACTCTCTCCCTATTTATTTCAAAACCCCCTTCCCCTCCCCCTTTTCTGATGAAGGGTCTAGGCCCGAAACGTCAGCCTCTCTGCTCCTATGATGCTGCTTGGCCTGCTGTGTTCATCCAGCCCTGCACCTTGTTGTCTCTGAAACTAATAACCTGTTCACCATTCCACCAACCTGTCAACATCCTTTTGAAATTCAGCAAAATATCCCCTCATGTTTGACAATGTTTCCCAAATTTTGTATTGTCAGCAAAATTTGAAATTTTGCCCTGTGCACCAATTTCTTGGTCATTAAATTAGCAGGGGTAAGCATTAAGGGAAATCTACTATAAACCTTCCTCCTGAGGTGGGGAGGTTTATAATGGGAATACCAGAACTTCGGCCACAGGCAGCTGAAGGCATGTTCACCAATGGTGGCGGGATTAAGATGGTTAAGGCAGAAGAAGGCATAAATGGGCAAGCTCAGAATTCCCAGGGAGTCGTCAAGCAGGAGGAACATACAAAGATAGTGAGGAATGAGATAATAATGAGTTATCACACAGGATGAAATCACAGATAATGCAAAGTACAATGACCAAGAATCAAGAACTTCCATCTTAATTATGTTGAAATAAGATGTATTCATGTTACAGCTGATAAGATACCATGAGGAAATAGTATTAGCCATTCTGGTAACTCAGCACAGCATACTATCCGCGCAGCTAGCGTTTCGTGATGAAGATTATTGGACTATTTACACTAAGAAAAACTAAATAAAAACCGAAAGAACTGTGAATGCTGTAAATCAGGAACAAAAACAGAAGTTGCTGGAAAAGCTCAGCAGGTCTGGCAGCATCTGTGAAGGAAAAACCAGAGTTAATGTTTTGGGTCTAGTGAGGGTACTGAGGAAGGGTCACCGGACCTGAAACATTAACTCTGTTTTTTCCTTCACAGATGCTGCCAGACCTGCTGAGCTTTTCGAGCAACTTTGTTTTCGTTCCTATTTATGTTAAGACTTTTTTTTAAAAATGTTTTCCCTGTCAAAAATCAATTTTACTTGCCCCTCCTTCTCCTTTTCCATTCTCGTCCTTTGTCAAGGCTGATCTTTTTCTGTTTTGTTTTGATTCTATGGAAAGCCACATTTTGCAACCCAGAGAGTTTTCGACAGCTTGATAGGGCTGTACATCAGTTCATTCCCAATCTTTACAGATAGCACAGGTCACAATTCTTGAAGACTTGAGCCTCCTATGCTATTGCAGCTTTCCATTGGGGAAAAAAGTGATAAAAGTATTTCCCTGACAAACACAACTTTCATTAATCGGTTCAGACATAATAGGCCCAAACTTTGGTTAATGCAACAATATCACTGCAGAAGATCATGGTCACACACAAAATTATCCTGCAGAAAGATCACTGAGTGGAAAGTTGATACTTCCTTTCCGTCCCTCAAGTTCTGCCACAAATGTTAAATATTTCCAGCAATTACAGATTTTGTTACAAAACGAACAAAGAAAATAACAAAGAAAATTACAATACAGGAACAGGCCCTTTGGCCCTCCAAGCCTGCACCAACATGCTGCCCGTCACAACTAAAACCCCTACCCTTCCGGGGACCGAATCCCTCTATTCCCAACCTATTCATGTATTTGTCAAGACACCCTTTAAAAGTCACTATAGTATCAGCTTCCGCTACCTCCCCCAGCAGCGAGTTCCAGGCACCCACCACCTTCTGTGTAAAAAACTTGCCTCATTCATCGCCTTTAAACTTTGCCCCTCGCACCTTAAACCCATGGCCTCTGGTAACCAACTCTTCCACCCTACAAAAAAGCTTCTAACTGCCCACTCTGACCATGCCCTTCATAATCTTGTAGGTCTCTATCAGGTCACCCCTCAACCTCCTTTGTTCCAGTGAGAACAGCCCAAGATTCTCCAACCTCTCCTCATAGCTAATGCCCTCCATACCAGGCAACATCCTGGTAAATCTTTTCTGTACCCTTTCCAAAGCCACCACATCCTTCTGGTAGTGTGGGGACCAGAATTGAACACAATACACAAGCCAATTTGATCTGATTTGATTTATTGCCATGTGTATCTAAGTATTGTGAAAAGCTTTGCTTGTGAACAGTACAGGCAGATCATAGCAAGCAAGAACATACAGATCATAGTGTGGAAAAAAACTTGGATAGAGCGAGGCATACAGGTTAGACTGCACAGGAAGCATGCAGTGCAAGATCAACATTAACAAGATCAACATTATTTGAAGTTAGAGAGTCCATTCATCAGTCTAATAATCACAGAGAAGAAGCTGTTCTGGAACCTGCTGGTGCATGTGTTCAAGCTTCTGCATATTCTGAGGAAGGGTCACCGGAACCGAAGCGTTAACTCTGTTTTCTCCTACACAGATGCTGCCAGACCTGCTGAGCTTTTCCAGCAACTTTGTTTTTGTTTCTGCATTTTCTGCCTGACAGAAGAGGTTGTAGGAGAGCATAACTGGGGTGGGAGAGGTCTTTGATGATGTTGATAGCCTTTCTGAGGCAATGAGTAGTGTAAATAAAGTCCATAGATAGGAGACAACAAGGTGCAGGGCTGGATGAACACAGCAGGCCAAGCAGCATCATAGGAGCAGAGAGGCTGACGTTTCGGGCCTAGACCCTTCATCAGAAAAGGGGGAGGGGAAGGGGGTTTTGAAATAAATAGGGAGAGAGTGGGAGGCGGATAGAAGAGGGATAGAGGAGAGGATAGGTGGAGAGGAAACAAACAGGTCGAAGAGCGGGAATGGAGCCAGTAAAGGTGAGTGTAGGTAGGGAGTTAGGAAGGGGATAGGTCAGTCCAGGGAGGACGGACAGGTCAAGGGGGCGGGATGAGGTTAGTAGGTAGGAGATGGGGGTGCGGCTTGAGGTGGGAGGAGGGGATAGGTGGGAGGAAGAACAGGTTAGGGAGGCAGGGACGAGCTGGACTGGTTTTGGGATGCGGT
>NC_063355.1:38830466-38830808 GCF_021869965.1 Rhincodon typus | reverse complement strand
ACTCTCACCGCCACTGACTCACTGGCCCCACTCTCACCGTCACTGCCGCAACGACCCACTCTCACCATCACTGCCTCACCGGCCCCGCTCTCACCGCCACTGCCTCACCGGCCCTGCTCTCACCGTCACTGCCTCACCGGCCCCGCTCTCACCGTCACTGCCTCACCGGCCCCGCTCTCACCGGCCCCGCTCTCACCGTCACTGCCTCACCGGCCCCGCTCTCACAGTCACTGCCTCACCGGCCCCACTCTCACCGCCACTGCCTCACCGGCCCCGCTCTCACCGCCACTGCCTCACCGGCCCCGCTCTCACCGTCACTGCCTCACCGGCACCACTCTCACC